>NC_083481.1:11959523-12184523 GCF_030014155.1 Tachysurus vachellii
AAAATGCACTTACATTTGACATTTACCATTTAGCACACACACTTCTCCAGATTGACTTATAGAACTGTGTGACTGTCTAATTCAAAAATCTATCCTAGAACACACTGGCAAGAATCTAAAGATACCAATAATGCACTTAAGGAAACAGTTGATACTGATATTCAGGTATTTTTTAGTATTACCTGTATCATTTTTAATGAAATGATATCTCAGTCTGCATGTGAAGAGAGCAATGAGCACCAGTACACAAAAGAGTCTTGATGGTATGGTAAATGGTAATAGTTTTCCCCCAATACATTTCTTTAGCATAGAAAAACTTAATGTAAAATTAAGTTTCCACTTGTTAAAGTATTGACTTCTGTGTTGTGTGACCTGTCACGTACTTTGAATTGAAAAACAAAAATCTGTCTTAGCCACTAAATTGTCATATAAACATTATAGATAAATTATAGCATTAAAACCGTGTTTCTGGACAAATAAAAATAAATTCAATGTTCAAATAACTTTCAAAGATTTGAAATGTTTATGTTATGCTTATTAACTAATTATTTTCAGCACATATTGTGCTGTGGACCCTGGGCGGTGTTGTGCTGTGGACCCGGGGAAAATTCACTCAGCAAATGGCTGCTAGGAGTTTTATAATGCAATTTCTGTGAACTCCATAATTCGGTATAATAATGCTCTACACAGAAATTGCGTTATAAAACTCCTAGCAGCCATTTGCTGAGTGAATCTAAGATTCATCTAAAAATTATTTTGAATATTATTTCAAAACTATATTTTTTTAGAATAAATTATAATGCAAATATAATATGTAATATATTTAATTCTCACATATAGTCTACAGATTCTTTATGTATTTCCTCACTCATAAAGTGGCATAATAATAAGCTTATAATAAGAGGCATCCTTTGTTTCTTAGCAGCTCCTTAAAAACTACTCAAGTCTCCAGGTTTTATAAACATACATACATTGTTGTTTTTTTTTTTTTTTTGTTTTTTTTTTATTAAATTATGAAAATGCAGATATTGGTTTATAAGTAGTCATACCATGCTCCACGGTGTGCTGTAATGGGAGCGGCTCTTTGTTTCGTGCACAGCTATTAGTTATCGCTAGTGGCTACTGGAACAAAGGCTTGAAATTTTCACACATTATTCAAATTATACTATAAATACTATCTGCAAACTTGGGTCTTTGCAGCTTATTTATTTAGGCTAAACGTACATTATGATGAGAGGTGAGATCTAGTCTAGTAATTATTCTGATATTTTTGCATAACATGAATATTCACTGGCACTGGCTAGTAAACAAAATAAATGTAAACATTGACTTTTACTGACACTTTCAGAAGATCTTGTCTGCTAAACTCTGAGCCTGTCTTAACCTCAGAGATTAGCTAATCAACAATTTACTCAATATTCTTAATAGACTGTTTGACCAGTTGTCAAAGATTGTGACCATTAATCAGACAGTCATGGTAATACATTTGCATTCATCCTCCTCAGCAGATTTGTCTTTCCTTGTATCCACTGAAAAAAAGGTCTCCATTGGGCCAATGAGAGACAGAGTAACTTCATACTTAAATGAATAAACATATGCACATACAATTAAATGAAGCAATTTAGGAAGTGGATGTTTAATCTTCTCTATGCAACAAGGAACATATAGGGAGAAAAAGGTGCTGCGTAAATGTTTTTAAGTTGTATAGAAGCCAAAGTCAACAGATAAAAGGAAGTGAATCAGCAGATTAAATGTAATGTAATGCAGAGCTGTGAAGGTCAAAATGTAAAGTTCACATGTATTGGATTTCACATTAACTGCAAAGCCTTTTTCCTTGTTTTGTTTTTTATAGGTTTCCAGTGGTTCATCAAACGAGGATCCAAATCTTGCAGAAACTATAACATAACTGAAGAACTTTGGCAACGCAAAGTAAACAAGCAATACACTTAAATACTGAATATAGGCTGGAATACATAAAGAACTGGAGATTATTTGGCGTACCAAAAAGAACAGGTATGTAAAAGAAGCTAGGCAAAATTCTATTCTGGGGCATAAATCAGGTAATTAATTACATGAGGGACAAATGACCAAACACAAAACAGAATGAAAAAAAAAAAAAAAAGAACAGGGAAATAAATCATACAACCAATGAAGTGTTAAACAGAGGCTGCCCTCTGGTGGTCTGATGGAGAAATGTCCCAGATATCCATGTGAACTTACTTCTTGTAATCAAGCTAAATTAATTAGAATCTCACATTGCACCCACAGAGTTGTAGTTCTCCAGGCTATAATTTTGTAATAAAGTAATTTTGGGTGATATAAATGGTAAATTGTAGTTTAAAGAGTTGTGAAAAAGTGTTTTTATTTTTGTCTATTGTTCACCTTTTACTTACCATGCTGTGCTGTCTTGGGGATATATGAAAGCATTCTATAAAATGAAATTGTTTTTAAAAAAATTATTAAATTGAACTTTTCAAAATACCAAAAATATAAAGAGCAATAAATTAATTGCATTATTTATTGCCTTTAAGACTTTAAAATACTTTATTTTAGTTTACAAAATAATTAACTGGTTATTTCCTGTATCATGGAAAACCTGTAACTGTAACTTGACTGTTTCTATCTCTGCAGATAAAATATACTATTTCTCTAAAAACAATACTATTTCTAAAAACATCTGTAAAATGACTTTTTGTTCATGAACACACTTTTTTTTAATCTGGTAGGGTATTCTGCTGAAAGAATCCACTGACATTAGGAAATATGGCTGCCATGAAGTGATGTATTTGGTCTGCAGCAATGTGTCAGTGGGTAGTACATGTTAAAGTAACATATGCCTGAACCAGCTGGCATGCCATTTCCCCAAGTTAAGCAATACAATCGTTCCCTGGGTAAAATAAATCATAATATAAAAGAAAACATAATTCATCAGAATAGGTCACATTTTGTATAGCTTCAGGGTCCAGCTCTAATGCCCACAAGCCCACTGTAGGGGCTTTTGGTGGTGGATAGGTGGACATGGGTCAGCATGGGCACTCTGACTGGTCTGCAACTCCACAGCTCCATACACAGCAATCTGCAATGTACTGTGGGCTAACATCTTTTTATCTCAGCCAGTATTACTACAGATTTTTTTTTTTAGCAATTTGTGCTATAGTAACTGTTCTGTGGAATCAGTTGTGGCTATCCTTCACTATATACATGCATCAATGAGCCTTGGGCATCCATGACCCTGTCTCTGGTTCTCTGGTTGTCTTTCCTTGGACCTCTGTTAGTAGGTACTGACAATTGCATACTGGGAACACAAGTGCAATTGTAACGTCCATCAGTATGATTCATTTTACCTCCAATATTCATACGGGATTAAATGTTCTGACTAATTGGTATAAAAACATAAAACATCTAAGACAACATTACTAGCAATGGCTGGGGCTCTAAGAATTGTGTACATTAAAATTCTATATGCATTGATTTTTATTAAGCTAGAAGAGGACACAGTTTTTACCTTTCCACAAGCTGTGTGCCACTTTCTCAATTGTCCTGACTTGAATTATGCACATAATTGGTTTCTGCCATTATCATGCATAGGGTGCTCAAGATGTTTGTGTCTGGCCTCTGCAATAGGTCACTGTGTCATGTCTTGAAGATGTGAGACTTGCAGGAGCAAATGAATTATGTTACAGTCTGCAAATGCTGTTGGTCTATCATAAAAAAAATAACAGATGACTGAGAGCATAATAAAATATATTTTTCTCATGGTTTTATAGCATTTTACATAATTGTTAGGTTCAATTGTTATGTGTCAGGCCCTGATATGTGAAGTAGCTCAAATTCTACATAAGAAAGTACATGATATCATACCTAATAATATATTAAACTAAATAAATAAATAAATAAATAAATAAATCTGACTCCCAAAAGATTATTGTGTGGAATCTGAAATGATATACTTTTTTTAATTAGGTATTTTTTTATAGATTTTTCTTAATAGATTTTACTACAAAACATTTATTTTCCAATCTGACAGACACTCAGATCAATTGAGTGCACAAAGGCACTCAAGCTATGCACAGAGGCATCCAGGGAGGCAGCGATAAGCATAGTCAGTGACTTCACTGAAAACAGTGCATGTTCTCATTGACAGATGCTGTGACTTCACTGAAAACTGTGCATGTTCTCATGGACTGTCACAGTCAATGCCTGGAAGACAACAATGCCCTGTTTTCCTACTTGATTCTTCCCGCCAGATGTAGACAAAGCCTCATCTGTCCTGAAATACTTAAAGATTAAGGAACCTCCTGCTACAACTCTCCCTCTACTCATCATTTACCTGTGGACTCAGATCTCAGTTGGCGGTCAAAGTGGTCAAGTGGTCAAACATATTTATTAGTGATCTTTCTCATTTAGACTCTGCGTGAATGGTGAAACCAACCAATCCACTCCATCAGATGGATTTCATTCTGGGTTAAATAAGTCCATACTCTTAGACTGAACATTACATTAACATTTGTGGCTGAATAAATTAGTGTTGTAAAATGACTCAGCAGTACTATCTGGAGTTACAGGTTTAGGGGATTAGTATCTAGATAGAATGTGCTCCCAGCAACCCTAATCTAATTCAGTTACACCTCATTGCAGTTCTTTTAAGCTGTAGCTTATTTTCACCCTAACCCTTATACAAACTAAGAGGATAATAAGGTTATGTTCTTGAGTGCAAAGAGTCTGTATGTAGAAGACAAATGAGTGGGTCTGTGTTTGAGTGGTACAGATGATTGTGTCTTTGAGTTTAAATTCAAAACACACCCTTCAAACATTTCTGAATGTTTCTGTAAGTATGATTGCACTCAAGGGTTTTCCTAACATATGGTAAGTTAGGTTGTTAGCATTAACAGTAAATAATTAAAGGTAGTTTAATTATTTGATTAAGGCAATGCAAAATGGCCTTACTAAGCACACATGCATTGCGAATTGTCCCAGCTTTATCTGTCCTTACTTAGCCCCAGCACCACCAAGCTATGACTGTTGGGCCCTTGAGCAAGGCATGTCATCAAGCTACCAATTAAGTGGCAGACTTTTTGGTAGTTGGTGTACCACATTGTTAGTTTCTCAGGAGAGGCAACCAAGCTCTATGATGTGCTCACAATATAAGGCCTCCAAAAACACATTTTGTCATAATATTCATAATACCTACATACTACACAATGCGCTCTCTCTCTCTCTCTCTCTCTCTCTCTCTCTCTCTCTCTCTCTCTGTCACATACAAAATCCTTGGCAAACTGAGTCATGATTAAAAAAGGGACAAAGAGGAGAAATCAAAATTTCTCTGTGCATCTGCATCCGACCGGCTGCCCAGATATTAGTTTTAATTATTATTCATTTTAAGCATATAAACAGTACTCAGCAAAAATAAAGATAGGGTGCTAATGGGTGATTCTGGGTGCTAATAGACAAGTCTATTGAAGGAATAAAACCTACACTTGTGCACATGACTGAAAAGCCAATTTTCCTTTCTTTTACAGATCTACATGCATTGACCCAAACTATAATTCAAGTATTCAATTATTGTTCAAGAGAAATGTGGTATATATTGCTTCAAAATATTCACCTTATGAAGAGGGGAAAGCATGCACATAGGGGGATATCCCCATCTTAGCCATTCCAATGTAAATAAATCACCTCCTAACCTAAAAATCTCCTTCTAACCTCCTAACTAATCAGAACAAAAAACAATAATATTTACTGAATGTTTCTTGAGCCAAGGCAGATACATGCCCTCATTCTCACACTCTGAAATTATATTTACATAAAATTTTTAATAAACATTACCAGGTCATTGCCAATTCTCAGAGTGAACCAACACTTGGCTGTACTATCGTCAGCACAGCATACTCCCAAGAATAAATACCGGCACACTCACTGCTTGACTGTTAATCTGTTCTAATCTATTTGAGGGGGTGACACAGAACTGTTTTTTATTAGTTATGTTTCTTTCGCTAACACCCCCCTTCAGTTTCTGGTTGAACAGCTAAGTTCATGGCCCACTATTGGTCATAATGACTGACCAGAGGTGGTACAACATTAGCATTCTTCTGTCAGCTTTATAATGTGATTCACTGAGCTTTAATTAACTTGACAGTTGTCATTGCTGCTGTTTTGACTTCTTTTGGCCACCACTACCAGGCTTTTGCTCAATGCCCTCACTCTCCTCTGACTCCCTAGACAGCTCTAACACATTTACAAATGTAGCTTCTAGCCATGCTGACTATCTCATACAACCATTCCTGTTGTTAGATTCTTAGAACTGAAGTGGAAAAAACTCACCAATTATTTCAGTCAGCTAGATGAAATTGGAAGGTTATAGTATATTCTAACAAATCTTCAATAAATGCAATCTAAATTATGTTCTACATACTGAAGTTATTATATGCCATCAAAATATAAATAACAGAAGATAATATTTTTGTGTGAAATCAATGCTGTGTTATGTTCATTTGAATTATCATCATTGTCCTCACTGGTTGATGCTTTAAGGTAGCTTTACAAGAATTTAAAATAAACATGAAGTACTTCTCAACCTACTTCAGGGTTTATGAAAAACATAAATATGAGGTAATAGAGGAAGTGATGGAAGTGTACATTTAAATTTACAGCATTTGTCAGACACCTCTATCCAGAGCGACACATAAAAGTGCTTTGAACTCTCTATCAAAGAATACCTCAACACTAGTTCACTAGATTACAGACTAAGGATACCATCAACCTTAAACTCTGTTGGGACCCCCCTTGCTCCATGTATCAAGCTCAAAATCATAAAATATTAGAATATTACATAAACCAAACATACTAGAAAAGAAAATGTGTATTATGTATGTATATGTATTATCACTATGTATTATTGGTGAATTAAACTTAAACAACAATGTCCCATTTAGAATGAATATCTTTCTTGTTACTGGCACTAAACTTAAATCTGAATCTTAAACTGAAACTGAGTCTATTCCAAATTCCAAACAAATGCGTCAATATTTCATCCTGAACAAGCCATTGTCACTATAGATGGTGACTATCTATTATAGAGTAAGAAAGGCATTCTTTTCATCTGGTTATTATCAGTAAATCTCTGAAGATACAAATCTCTCAGAAGAGTTTTCATTCACTGGTGGCTGAACAAAACAGTCAAGACTGAATCTTTTGGCCATTATCTTGCCTTTAGAGTGTAAATGTGTAAAGAATGGTCTTACTGAAGGCTTAGATTAATAAAATAAATGGATGAATTTTGGATGAATTTCATTATCAGTCTTATGAAATCTTATTTTTAAGTAATGATTATGATTGTGTAAAATCAATTAACATCCCTTAAAAACGTACATCTAACGTATTACTTGATTTAACTTTATCATTACTTTTGTTCAAAATTCTACCAATTTCTCATGTCAGGGATGACATTTCCTAAAGCATCCCAGCACAAATATCACTGGTAAATGACAGTGAGGAAACTGGGCCCAGTTTGTTATACAGCCACCAATAGAAGGTTAATTTGCAATATGACTCTTGATAACATTGCCTATTCTTTAGTCATCTTACAGGCTTAACCAGTCTTAAAGTAACAAAACAGGAATTTGAATTAGGATTCAGTTCATTCCCATAGGATCCATGTTCAAGCCTGATTGGGAAAACATATTAGTGTTTAAGTTGGCAGCCAGTGCACCTGTGTTTGTAGATGCTTTGTCAGCTCTTCTGAACACGTGAAGCAAATGATCACAGCATCCCATGTACACCAAATAAACCAGCTATCATTGCAGGCTTTTGTATATTATAATAACGAGGTGAATCTAGATTGCCTGACTTTGGTTATGTTTTATAGCACAGGGACTAGACATCTAAAATGCACAGCACTAATCCGAAATCAATTACATTAAAGGGAGATTAAAGGGAGATCCTTCTATGGTTTACAGAACAGACCATTAAAGCTGCGCACCACGTCCAAAAGAAAAATCCGCCGCCGACCGAGGATCCAATGAGCAAAGGAAGAATGACGCAAATAAGAAGTAAATGCCACATCATCCGCTCATTTCTTACCAGAATTATGGTCTTACCTTAATCAGCAGCTCGGAATCGGAATGAGGATACAATTTCTCTTCGTTTTTGGTGATGCTCTTGTGACTTCAGTGTATTTGCGCAAATAGGAGAATGACGCTGCGCGCGTCCACCAGCCTGCGATAAGAAAAGAAATAATCAGGAGTATAATATCGGATCGGCTTAAATTTTCGGACAGAGATTTCTTTGCGCTAATGTGTCTCTTTTACGATAATGCTCTCTCTCTCTTTTCATTTCAAGCACCAATCCACCTTCTCATCTCACAGCATCAGCTCCGCCCTCTCTCTCTCTCTCTCTCTCTCCCTCCCTTTCTCCTTCTCTCTCTCTCTCTCTCTCTCTCTCTCCCTTTCTCTCTCTCTTTCTCTCTCTCTGTTCTCCTCTCGCTCTCTCTCTCTCTGGAACAATAAAATTTCAGAAAAGCCTACCTATGAAAATAGATTTGTCTTTTGTTATGGGACTCTCAGTATTGTCTCGGGGTCTTTTAGTGGGGGTGGAGTGTACAACCTTCCCCAACCCCCTGTGTCACCTCTATAATGAAAATTTTAACACATTTCATTGGCTGGACTAGAATTTCCACTGCAAGGTATTGCAGTATGGACAATGATATCAAGCAGCCATGTACTGAAATAACACACTTTATTAACTCTGTATCATTGTATCATCATTATTGTAGATTTTTAATATTATGGAAGCACTCCATTTGTATGTCTGGATGTCCAATCAAATTTCACACTGATTATAAAAATACTATAACACCTATAAAGCACTGAAAGGTCTTATTGCCACAATATCTGAGCAAAACTGTATTTTTTCAATAATAATGAAATCTACCGTCATGCCTACTTTGATCAAAAGGCACAGGCTATTTGCTGGTACCTCATGTATTACAGTTTTTCTTGATTGCTAAGACACATTTCTTGAAAGCTGCTCTCCTTTTCTCTAAACTGTGAACACAAAACCCAATTCTCAAGCTACATTCACAAAACCTCAGACTCTCCTTGCAAAACCAAACTTTCACCTCAAAACAGTTCAATTTGTGCTCAAAACTGAACTACAGTATGTTGTCAAATTGTGCCCCGAGTCAATCAAAATTAAAATCACTACGGAACAGTCACTAAACACTACGTAGAAAAATAGAAAACAATGCTCAGGACATGAAGCTGGAGAAATAAATGTTTATTGTTCACTGTAGGCTAAATGCATGTTGCAAAAAAAAAAAAAACCTGTGCATTTAGCACTTGTACAAAAAGACAACACAGAAATCTTGTGCATTTACTGTACACATAGCACTTGTAAAAATCAACAGAAATCTTATGCGTTTGCCACTTGTGTACAGTAAGCCCATGTAAAAAGTAAAGTACAAAAAATAAAGTATAAAAATACACAAATAAGTGCATTACTCAGCCATAGCATCATGTCTCCGCACTGGGTCAGGCCACAGGACTTCATCCACATCTCAGGCCACATTTTGTCTGGCCAGGCAACGGGGGAAAAAACCCCTGGCATGCCGTATCCAGGCTTGGCATGCTTCGACACCTATGTCAGCACAGGCAAGTCCCATGGCTTGCAGGAGATGTACCCTGGTGTAAGGTTGGCGTTCATATACCTTCCACGGCCATGAGGAGAAGAATTCCTCAACGGAGTTTAGGAAAGGGGAGTACGGTGGAAGGCAAAGATTGATAAAACCTTGGTTCATGTTGAACCACTCTCTAACCTGGAGGGCTCTGTGAAAACTCACATTGTCCCAAACAACAACATAGATGGGATGCTCATCCTGAGGAGCTGGTGAGTGTTGTAGGGCCCCAGGTTGGCATGATGGTGGACAACCCCATGATTGCTGATGGCAGCACATAATGTGACCACGCTGCCCAGGAACACCAGCAATGGCCCGATGGCCAATCACATTATGGCCTCTCCTTCTCCTTTTGGAGAGATTAAACCCAGCTTCATCCATGTACACATATTCATGGGGTCTTTCCATTGCATCCAGTTGAAGAACCCTCTGTAGAAATAGATATAGTTTTGTGAGTGATACAGTAAAAGTGATTTAGGCCACTACAGTAAATCACTACTTAGAGTAATCAACATTGAATGTGTCTGGATATATGCCAACCTGTACATACTGGAATCTTTGCTCTTTGACTCTGAGTTGCGAACAAAGGGTACTCTGTATAGCTGTTTCATGCGCAGTCTGTTGTGCTTGAGGACACAATCAACAGTAGAGAGGCTGACACTGCTGATACCCTCAAAATTTACATGGTCTTCAATGATCTTCTGCTGAATTTCACTCAGTTTAATGGCATTGTTTTCACAGACCATATCAACAATTAGGGTCTCTTAGTGTGGGGAGAACATACATGTCCTCCCACCCCTATGTGGCAGTCTTTCAATTCTACAAAAAGAGAACGGAGAGTTACAAAAAATATACATGGAATACTAGGCCTACAAACAGTTAGACCAACCCTCCATTACAATACTACAGTACATTGGTACAGTGATGTACTGAAACATATATTTACTTACAGTATACTGTGGTACAGTATATAGTATGTCATACAGTAATTGCTGTCAACATTTACATACTGTACTATAATGTCAAAAAAAAGGTAATTACATGTTCTCTTCTCTAAATCTTCAGATTATTTCATCAGATATTACTGTTCTTTGTCTTCGCTGACCACCTCGACCTCCTCTCACACGAACTCTTCCTCTCAGACTTCTATCCGTTGTAGGGTCTCGCAAACCAGTGCTCGCTGACCTGGCTTGCTGTATATGTTCCCTCACATTATTAGCCACAAGTGTGATCAATTTTGAGTTGTGTTCAAGTGGTGACACCTGTGCTTTAATTGTGTTTGACTTTTGTCACCTGTGCTCACCAGTATGCAGCACGGTTGCATCACAATGAAAATGTGTTGGCAAGTTTTGTCTAAACAGGTGAAAAGTGCTTATGGTTTTGCCAAAAGAGTGATTGGTTCAATCAGTGGGTTCAGGCAACTGAGCATTTGGTTCAGACAATAGGGTTTAGTGTTTTAGCAATTGAGAAAAAGGCTGTAAGGCTACATTGTCTTCCAATTAGTACTGTACTTACCACTCAAACACAATGTTTAAATCTCATTGTTTAAGTCCAGGCTGAAAACACATTTGTTTAGTCAAGCCTTTTGTGAATAGGATGAATAAGATGATGTGCAGTAGATCAGAAGAAGATAAATCTCAGGAAAATATAAGAGAAGAAAAAAAAGCTATTATACACTTTTACTGCAAAGCAGGAACAGCTAGAACAGTACTGAAACATCCTGAAAATACACCAAGCCATTCTGTTATGTTTTAAAATATTTTCAAAGGGTAATATAGGAACACAATGTAAATGCTAGTCTTTTTAAAAAAAAACTAAAAAGGCTAAATCATTAGTATTAGTACTTCCTAAATAACCAAACTGTCCAGAGCCATCAGAGAAGCCAAGCATGCACATGCCTAGACAATCCACAGCCACTTTCAGGACAGCGTAGACACCCGGCGCATGTGGCAAGGCATACAGGCGATCATGAACTACAAGACAGCTTTACCTGCCTGTCATAGTGATGTTTCCATTCCAGATCCGCCGAACGACTTCTATGCTTGGTTTGAGGTGTAGAATAACTTAGCGGCAAGGAAGACCATGTCTACTCTGTCTATCCGTGGCCGAGGTGAGGAGAACTCTATGCAGAGTTAACCCAAGGAAGTCTGGGGAATGCGCAGAACAGCTAGAGGATGTCTTCACAGACATCTTCAACATTTCCCTGAGCAGCACTGTTGTTCCTAAGTGCATCAAGACAACCACTATTATCCCCATGCCAAAGAAGTCCACAGTGTCCTGCCTCAATGACTACCGTCCCGTCGTACTCACACTCATTGAAATGAGGTGCTTCGAGAAGCTTGTCATGAGGCACATCAAAACCCAGTTAGCACCCTCACTGGACCCCCTACAGTTCACGTATTGTCCAAACCATTCTACGGACAATGCCATTGCCATGGCCCTTCATTTAGCCCTCACCCACCTGTACAATAAAGACACTTACGTATGAATGCTGTTCATAGACTTTAGTTCAGAATTTACCACAATCATTCCTCAGCACCTGATTGAGAAGCTGAGCCTGCTGGGACTGAACACCTCCCTCTGCAACTGGATACTGGACTTCCTGACTGGGAGACCTCAGTCAGTCCGGATCGAGAACAGCATTTCAGGAACCACCACACTGAGCACTGGAGCCCCTCAGGGCTGCATGCTCAGCCCACTGCTGTTCACCTTGCTGACTCACAACTGCGTAGCTATGCACAGATCGAACCATATCATTAAGTTCGCCGAACTGCACCATCTCGGATTGCAAGGCCCTACAGCGTATAGTGAGGACAGCTGAGAAGATTATTGGAGTCTCTCTTCCCTCTATCATGAACATTTACCCCACATGCTGCATCCGCAGAGCTAACAGCATTGTGAATGACACCACACACCTCTTACACACACTCTTCACCCTCCTGCCATCTGGAAAAAGGTACCAAAGCATTGAGGCCCTCACAACCAGACTGTGTATACGTCTATGTACACAGCACCACCATATCAAACTGTTTACATGCTGTTTTGCACACTGTTTTTGCTCTTTGCACATGCTGTCTTTCACATTTCAGTCGATTGCTGTTTTGCACAATACATTACAATTCCAGTATTTCTCCACATGCAATCTGGAACACACAGTATTTACACTTTTCGGCGCTGTGTTTGTGTATTGTCTTTTGTGTATTGTCTTACAGTACACATTTTTTTTGCACTGTCCGGAACTGTTTATTGTCTTGCTCTGTTTGCACCAGTTTGCACAGATGCACTTAATGTAGCTAGGACTAACTTACTTTAACTTTACCTTAGCGCTGTCTTATGCTGTTCTATGTAGCATATATGGTTGAAATGACAATAAAAGCGTCTTGACATGACTTGACCTTTTATCTTCTAGTAATTCCTTGTATCTACCCCAAGATTTGGTCAATGCCCATGATACTTAGTACAAAATGTACTTTTATTTCAGACTATTATTTTAAGTCTATATACCCTTTCCAATTAGTGGCAGAGCCAGACATCTAACTGGCCACCTCGGGTGCCACCCCAAGTTTTTGTTGGCATTATTGGCAGCTTGAGGCCAATTGACATTTCATTTCACCATTCATAAAAGCTTTTGGTTGGCATTCGGTTCGCTTGATCAGCAAAGCCACCGCACAGCTTTCAAATAAAGCGCGAGAGATGCGACTGCAAGGAACAGAAGAATAAGGAAACGTCATATGTTTGGAAAGTTAACATTACGAAATTTAAGTCGATGTCGATGCAATTTCTGTAATACACTTTCTTATCTCATTGTTCTTGGTGCTTAAGCTTTATTGTCTAAAAATATTTGGAACTTATATATTTAACAGAGTGACCTGAGTTGTGTGTGCATGTGTGCTTGAGAGAGAAAGATTGGGCTGCAGATTTTAGCTGAAAGAATTTTAGTTTGTTAGTTAGTAAAATTTTTAGAACCCATTTATTTTGGAATCGCTACCTTGATTATTGAACTGCCTATACTGCAGTTGCATGTCTCAGGCTCCATGGTGTGATATATTACTTTGCCTTAATTAAATGGATTCAGAAGGAGAGCTAGAATTGTGCCAGGTTCTTACAGCACAAAAACAACTGATGGGAGAATATCAGCAGCATTTGGCTGATCTAGACAATACAATTAACTTCCTTTCTCATGCCCTCACCCCTACCATAGTGCTTTGGGCTCCTGTTCTGACAGCCAGCATGCAGGTGCCAGCTCCAGATAAATTCAACAGTGATACCTCCCTTTCTGCAATGCTCCCTTTATTTCACCAGCCTCAAGGGGAAGTCAGACACATTGTAAATAGTACTCTTCTTGAATCTGCTCACAATTCAAGAAACTGTTTTTCTGGGTTTTTGATTCACACCCTAGAGGGTAAGGGAGTAGGGGAGCAGCCCCAACTTTGAAATGATGATTCTATTTCTCATCTGTTACTTACACTTCCAGTCACAATTCTCAGGCATGGTTAACTTTCATGGACTTGGACACTGTAACCCACCTGAACATTCCACCACAATTACTGCCCAAACTACACAAAAAAATTATAAATTTAAAATCACAGAACAGAATCAGAACCAAATTTCAATGAAATACCAATATACCCCAGTTCTCATCTGCATTTGACCAACTAGGTCAGTGATTCACACATAATTCACAAATAATATATAGGGAAGAGGGAAATGAGTACTGCTTCATGTCATATGGGCTTTGTTGCATATCATCAGTTTGACCATCTAAACATGATGTCCTGTGGGATACACCATTTCTTTCCTGAGAATTAAATCAAGCACATCTAAGATGTGTTCACCATGGTCCAAGAAACCATGTCTGCCTTCATAGGGATGTTCAAGACCATCAAGAACATCTTTACCACATCTTTCAACATCTTCAGTTCGGAAACTAAAACAGGAGCTGTCTTGTCACAATTATACAAAAAATCTGACTAACGAGGTAGCCTATTTCTTCATAAAACTTACCCCACTCAAAAAAATGATGACATCAAGAACAGAGAGCTGTTGGTAGTAAAACTGGCCCTTGAAAAGAATCTAGAGGTGGCCAATCATCCACTTTCCATTTTCACTGACCATAAAACCTTGAGTAAATCAAAACTGTAAAACACCTTAATCCTCACTAACCTCATTATGGCACTGTTCTTTACATGGCTCCAGTTCATCCTCTCTTATCCTTATCATGGACACATGCAGACTGCCCTCATAGAAGCAATGAGGAGCTAATTTCATTTTCCCTTAATCTTGTTTTGCAGGAGCTATCACACTGGAAACTAGAATTGCCACCTGTAGACTTCATTACTGATATTCTGTAATCCCAGGGTCACACTATTTTCCTGGTCACTATTGACCAGTTCTCAAAATCGCACACGCCTCATTCCTCTACCCAGCTACTGCCATTTGCTACCGCAGTGATCTCTTGTGTTTGATAGTTGCATGGACAAGCTAGGAGTAACTGTCAGCGAAAACTCTTTATACTACAAAATTTATCTACAAAATAATCTAAACATGAACCTGATACTCCAACATGAAACCACCAACAATCAGGATGATGTATAACCATGAAAATACAAGCAGAATATGTCTTGAAAACTACACTTTTTAAGAGTGTAGTTACACTAAAATCAGCACAGCAGCAAAGGGAACACACATGCGCACACACAAACTTGAAAGGTACTTAGCCCTGATAAAGAAAAAAGATGTTACTAATTGACCCTGCTGCCTCAGGGTAAAGTCATAGATGAAATTTATTAAATGGTGCTCTGGTTATATTAGTTACAGTCTCTGAGTGCCGATATTTAACGGCCACGGAGGTGCATGGCAGAAGCCAGAGTTGTTTAACAGAATAAATATTTAGTTTAACAAGAGTTTTACTTGTTAATGTTTTGAATGTTTTCTCTAGCTGACCATTTAGTTATATTTTTCCATTTGGACTCACTGTTTTTGCAAGTATTGATGTTGGTTTAAATAATGTATTGTATATCTAATATATTTGTTGTGAAAAAATTCCACTTTACCAGTTAAATTATTTATCTTAATTCTAAGTTATAGGCATTAACTGGCAGCAAGGCCATGCTAATCAGTTGGTATACTTACTGTATTTGAGCTGGCCGTCTCCCTAAAGGAGGCTCCATCTGTTGCATAAATGGGATCAATAGTGATGATTTGTAATGATGTCTAAAAGCCCTGAGTAACTTGAGTGCTCTATCCATGATCCTGATACCATCCTTCTTATGACCCTCCAATCCAGTCAAGCCACAGATACAGTTCACACACAGTCACTGTTATCTGGTCTGTTAATGTAAGCTCTGCTGGTCAAGCTTGTTACAGAAAAGTATTGAAACATTACAAATCCATGACAGGGAGATTTAGTTAAATCCATTGAATTGCTAGTGAATGACTGTAATTTATATGGATGTAAAACAGAGAGTGGTAGATATAACTCATGCAATGTTATTGTGAAAAATGAAGAATGAGCTCAGACAAATACAAATAGAAGTTCAAATTGCAATATCCTCTAAATCTTAGGGCTAAATAATTTTTATGCATAATCTGTCTGTTCATCTGAGCACTCTTTTATTCTGTTTCCAGTTATGTTAGTTATGGGACACTAAGACAATTAGAATTTAGATAAAGCATGTTCATTGATGCGTCTGCCACTGTCCATGCCCATCTTTAAGACACCTCTTCCTCTGGAGAATAAGAATTAGGGAGGATAGCATGACAGCGGACGAAATGCACTTTACAACTGACGGCTGGCATATGGGCAAAGGCCTCGAGAGGGGGCCTATACTCTGAGATGCACCCACCTGGCACTGTCTGTGTTTGATGGGTGAAAGGGTAACCAAGTTCATCTTTCTAAAAAAACAACAAAGCAACAATATAGAGTGCTCAGACATGGAATAGTTTAACAAATATTATGTGTGCTATTGTTTAGTTTTTATCTGGAAATCTGATGCTGTCAGTTAATTTTGGATCTTCAATGCAAATAAACAATTTTTTTTCCTTAATAATAGATAAATGCTGTTTGTCCTTTGTAAACATAAAATGCAGGATATTATCATGTCATATATATATAATTTATGTCTTTTTTAAATATAACATTTGCTTTAACATAAAATACAGCTGGCAGAACAGTGCTGAAAGCATGTAGAGTTGCTGCCCTACAGCTCTAAGCCTGCCAGTTAAGTCCTTAGCTCAGGTTACTGACTCAGGTTCTCACCATGTCTGCTTCAGTTTCCTCCCATCACACAAAAGCATGCCAGTACAGTAAGTAGACTGGCTAGGATGAATTGCCTTATGTTATGAACAATTGCATGAATAGTCTTCTTGCATTGGATTTTGCTCAGCATGCTTGTGTTCTCAGGAATCACCATGAATATAACAAATATAAAGTATATATTAAAAAAAAAACTTTATATCTTTAAATGTTCAACATCATAATTAGCAGTTTTCTGCACTTATCTCCTTTGTTTCACTTTATTTGGAGGCAAACAGACTTCAAAATATTGTATAATACTTGTAATTTAGATACTGAATAAACAAAACAGATTTCAGTAAATCAATTTCTTTTCATAAGTTAAAAGAAAATATAAAAAAATAAAAATCCCCAAAGCACCACATATATAACTTTTTACTTTTAAATATAAACCAATTTAAACAAATTACAAATCATTTAGAAGAAACTGGCTGCCAAAAGAAAGAATTATCCTCATTGTTGGATTTTTAGATAAAAGCTGATTCTCAAATTGATTTATTTCTGTAGGATAGTAAAAATAAGGTCTTTATCTACCTTCTTTTTCCAATCAAGTGATCTGATATATTCCCATGTATTGTCAAGCTTATGCTACAATTCTATTAACATTCACTTACCACTACAATTCTTTTAGATCTGAGATCTGTGATCACAGTATATCCAAACAAAAATATTGCTTACACAGATGTACAATGGAATAAAGAATAGGCTTCAGAATAAAATACAGCTCAGGTGCATTTTTATCTTTAGAAAGGACCAGAACAAAATTCCCAGACAAGCACAAACAGAGTGCTAAAACCATCTGCCTGTGGGACGTCAGGTGATGGCCTACTGCTGTGCTGCCAGCCAAGAGCAGATGATGGGTGTTAAGGAGTCAGCATCACACCTGTGCTAAGCCAACCAGAACAAACAGTATAAGTAATAACTGAACTGTATGGCGCATGTGGCTGTCATGTACTCCAGCTCATTTTTTTTTACATCATGTGAGACAATGAGCTGTAATTAGCTTAGTGTTATGATCTACTACTACTACTACTACTACTACTACTACTACTACTATTATTATTATTATTATTATTATTATTATTATTATTTTTATTATTATAATAATTTATTTATTTTTAATTATTATATTAGTAGTAGTAGTATTAAGAATAGTGTCATTGTTTTTGTTAAATACTCTTATTTTATATTTAGTAACCATTTTATCTTGGTTAGGATCATCTTCCAGAGGTGATCTTGATCTTATACAAACTGTATCCCTTGACAGTCTCAGGTCATCACAAACTCACCCATACCTAGGTGCAATAGTTACAGTCATCAAGGAGATTGGGAGCAAACCTACACAAATACATATTATATTTTTTGAATTATAAAATTTATTTTTTACCACAATAATGCAGACATGTACAGTATTCTATTTGATGTGGAAGTTATTTTGATGCTGTGTGCTCAACCAAATACAGTGGTTAACACTTTTCTCTTGTTTGCCTACAAATTTGGCGAATATCCTCCATTGTTAATAAATACTTTTACAAAATCCATTTGCACTATATGACTTCATCTTAATTTAATTTAATTAAATAATATTATTCTACACATTTATTTCCAGCATCGTCTAAATTAATATAACCCCTGTGTAAAATACCCTGTGGTCAAAATATGCTTTTAGCACATGCTTACATGTGCCAGCAAAATAAATATTTTCCATGGTGAGTGCAGATGGCTGCATATGTAATTTAAAACTGATTTCCATTTTGGCCTGTCTATTTAAAATGCAGTAAAATTCGAAAAAGAGATAGGGGGAGTTATTTAATGATTGGGAAGCAAACCCAAAACAGATGAGGCACCAAAACCCTCAACCCTCCCCACTCACTCCTGCTCTTATATGTCTTAGTGCATGGGCCCCAAGGGACAGGACCCATTAAACCCCATTATCTAGATATAGAGAACACGAGAAAGAAGCATTGATCCATCCAGACACAGCAGGAAGATGCCTATGATCTTTTGGCCTAGTCTTCCTGGAGAGGCTGACATTTCCAGAGGACATCAGAAGCTTAGAGGTGACACTGCTTTGTGTCCTGCTGTCTGTGCCCTTGACTCACCCCCTGTAATTTAAGTAAACATTGACCTAGAGCAAACCACATACTCAGGACCTGATCCTATCCTCTGCCAGGTAGAAGCATTGTGGTGGAAGAAGATGGTCCTTTTAGTGTGATGCCATGCTGAGAGTGCCATAGATAAAAGAGATTTCTCAAAAGGCTCAATTATACAAATAACCCTAACATGCCCAGGACCAATGGACGAGAAGCCAATAGTAAGATAGGTCTACCAAAATTGTAGGAGTGTATTAGTTACATTATATATTACTCTATTTGTCTAGTTTTCTTTGTCAGTCCTTAGTGAGATAAAAGCTGAACACACAGAGCTGTTTGTGTGTATGTGTGTGTGTGTGCGTGTGTGTGTGTGTGTGTGTGTGTGCGTGTGTGTGTGTGTGTGTGAGAGAGAGAGAGAGAGAGAGAGAGAGAGAGAGAGAGAGAGAGAGAAAGTCTGTGTTCAGATATTCTGCACTGAAAAGTGAGTGTAAAATAAAGTCATGTGTGAGATAAAAAGCTTGTCTGGTTTCTGCTTCCTCATCCCCCACACACCCATGATGTTTTGGGTCGTATTGATGCAGAAATTTCTATTTAATAGACATTTCTGCATAAATATGGCCCAAAACATAATCAGATTTTCACACAAATACCAAAAGCAGACAAAGTGATCCCATTCAAACAAATCAGACAAATATTGTACTATATTATTATACTAACATTATAATATATTATATTATTTTACTTTGGCTAAATGTTAATGTTTGTGAGTCTGTCATGAGGTGAACACTGAACAACCTTGGTATGAATGACACTACTCTCCAAAGAAAAAAAACATTGCTTCCCATGAAGTTTGTAAAGATCATGTGGACAAGCCAGATGACTATTGGAAAAGAAAATTTGTAGTGGAATGAAACCAAAATAAATCTTTTTGGTTTAAAATGAAAAGCATTATTTTTGGAAAAAGGAAAATACTGAATTCCAAAATAAGACCCTTATACCTTCTGTGAAACATGGTGGTGGTAGTATCATACTTTTGGCCTGTATTGCTGCATCTGGGCTAGGACAGCTTGGTATCATTGATAGAACAATGAATACAGAATTATACCAGTGAATTCTAAAGGAAAAAGGCAGGACATCTGTCCATGAACTGAACCCCAAGAAAAAATGGGTCATACACCAAGACAGGCACTCAAGTCTGTCTCCCAAGGAATGATTAAAGAGGAGCAAAGATAGTGTTTTGGAATGGCCAAATCAAAGTCCTGACCTTAATCCAAAAGAAAATTGGCAGCGTGGCAAGAAAGGAGCTTTTCCCAAAAAAGTGTCACATTCAATATTGTTTGTGTTATACAAAAACACACCTGGAAGAATCTGATTGCAATTCCAAGCTCCATGTTTGGTGAAAAGCAAATAGAGAACATGACCATAAAAACAACCCAAACCTACCAAGCATAATGGATGGTGCATGGTGTTGGCCGCATTATGTTGTAGGGTGTTTCTCTTCAACATGGACTGGGCGATTGGTTAGGATTAAAGAAAAAATGGATGCCAAACCTGCACCCCTATGCTAGACAGCTAAAGACGGGCAGTCAGAAGAACAACACAGTGGCTTATGGATAGAAAGTTGAAAGTATATTCTATTTTTTGTCATGATATTGTAATTTTTTGAGGTGCACCTGTATATAGACACAAATAAAACCATTTCATGAATGTACGGTATATCTGAGTATTTAAAGGACACTCCCAGTTCTTTCTATGTAACTCACACTTAATGAATTCAGGTGCTAAGATTGCAGGTTTATTACATCACGATTTCCCAGAAATATGGAGGGTGGAGTTTAAGACACGAGCTCATTGGTCTTCAGTAGCATTAGCCAGTTTGTGCCAGCTATTATGTTTTATTAAAAGCCACTTTTATGTGGCCTTTGGGACTTCCCTATGGGGTATCAGGAATTAAAACTTGCTGGGGTGGATGCATGTTGTGGCTAGTACACAGGAAGTCATGAGCCTTTGAGCCCTTTGTAGGATTTTTGGTTGCCTCTGAGCTTGTCAGAATGCCTTAAGTCTCATTAATTATTGAGAGCAAAATGAGCAATGGATGGTGGAGCTTTTAAGTGCAAGGTGATGCCTGCCATTCTGTCCAACCCCCTGTGACAAATGAAGGGTAATATGATTACACACTGGGACTTTTAGAATCGTCCCTCCTGACTAATGGACAGTGTGTGGCAAATGGCACTCAGATCTGATTAAACTCTGAAAGGTGCATGGTACTCACTGATTAATATACAATAATCTTTTATATGTTGTAGGATGTGCTAAGGGTGGTTTTACTGTTTATTAAATGTATTTCTTTGCTTGTAGAGTTAGTATACAACTTAGTGGTATAATCTATAACTTATTTGATTGTTACATACTAAAGCTTACTTCTCAAACACAGTATATGGATACAGCATATTTTTTGTGCAAATGTATGAAGTCAAACACAGGGACACATACAAACCCAGGAGCACACAGGAACACAAAACCAGATGCTTAATGTCATGGATATATTAGTGAGATCAATACTGCTCATGTCAGGGAATTGAGTGACAAGTTTGAGAACAAGGGCTGTTTTATGTACACACAAATAACCACATTACTTGATCCACTCTCTAAGTAGAAACATGTGCTTTGCTATCACCTTTCTATATTTGTCTAAATAAATGAATGATTCACAAACTTGCAATGGCCATTAAAATGAAATTATTGGTCACTGTCATATCTTTACAATTTAATTGGCAGCAGCAGGTGAATGCTTATTAGTCCATTTTGAAACTCCATTTTGGCAAGTAGTTAATTAAGAGTAGCCTGTAAATGTGGAACTTTTAGCTGTTTATGAAAAATTTTAACTGCATTTTAGTTCTGTCCCATTTTTATGTTCAAGTTGAAAATGTAGGGTTATGTTCCTATTTGCGGTTTTACAAGTGAGTGGAGGACTTGCAAGTTGATTTCCTTCAGAAGTTTATTTGCAGAAATATGAAAGTTAATATTAATATAATAATTCTAAAAAAATGTTTTTGCTATGTCATGGTTGTTCTTTGGCCATTCTTGTCAATCAGAGTATTTTGGTGGTCCTCCACTTAATTATAGAATCACAACTACATAGATTACATTCAACTCAATTAAATTTCTTTTGCCTTGTCTGATGGTCACTTCATTCCATGCTGCAACCAAGCCATATCAAAGGAAGTATAATGATTAGCCAGTAGTATTTATATAGAATGTAGTAGCTAAAAACTAAATCTAAAATAAAGTCTGAGGTCTGTCATGTAGCTCGACAGAATACAGACCGACAAAGACTAACAACTACAATCCATGGCACAATGCAGCAATTTCAACAATCAATCATGTCTTCTAAATGCAAAACAAACTGCTTGTGAATGAAATATGTTTAATGGAACAGGTTCGGTGATTTTACTCATCCCACATGCTCTTAGATAAGGATTGTATTGACATTTTTTTTAATTTTGACCTTTTTTATTATGCTCTTAAAAATGGTCAAGGGATGTCGTATGCAGTTAGCAAAGTGGCTTTTGTTCTCTGTTAGCAGAGGGGCTTTTTTACTCCTGTGGGATTTGATGTATGTTTCTCTGACATATAATTATCAATATAGAAATTGTTGAGTGACATGAACCTTGATAATTAATCTACAGTTCTATCCATAGAAAATAATAGTAATGTTTTTTACAATGCAAATACTAATACCATGTCACATTATTCTCTAAAAGACTTTAAGGGAGCAGACAAATACAGTATCCCTGTAAAGGATTTGTCATTATTAGTGTCAGTGACCACTTGGCCCACTCTGTTTTCCTAACAACTTTAGGTCACTTGCCCTTGAACTGCATTTGCAAAATGAAATGTGGCAGGTTGCATGTAGTAAATCACATTTACTGAGAAACAGGGAGCACAATTTTGGAAGTAATCTTGTCTCTGGATGCTATCCCTTTAGCAGGAAGGATAAATGGAAATGAATTAATGGATTAGAATGCAGCAGGAGATGCAGGGGCACTCTGTTCGATTAAGAGAAGGGAGCAGGACAGATTGTAATGCAACACCTGGCAGGAGTTTGTGTCAGGAACATCTGGCCATGTTTATTTTAATTGTACCCAATGGAGTGAAAGAATAAGAAAGAGAAGCAAAGATAGAAAGGGACAAAGAGCAGCATTTTCCAAATCTATATTGTGGTTGAGTGTGGTTTCAAAATCCAGTTGGTCCCAACTTGCACTTAACTGGTGGAAAGGCAAACCGGTTTTTAGAAGGTTCGCCAGTGGAACCAACTTTGAACCAGCACCAGTGCTAGCTCTGAACCAGCACCCGGTTCTTTTTGGTGGAAAAGGGGTATTAGAGTACTTGATGCCAGTGATGCTAATATGCTAATATATACACAGATTAGCCATTACATTAAAACCACTGACAGATGAAGTGAATAACATTGAGCATCTCGTTACAATAGCACCTGTCAATGGATGGAATAGTCAATACTTAAAGTTGACACATTAGAAGCAGGAAAAATTGACAAGCTCAATATTTTCAGTGACTTTAAAAAGGTCAAAATTGTGATGGGGCTCAATAACTGCCTCAGAGAAACTCAGATCTTGTGGAGTGCTCCCAGTATGCATTTGTTAGAAACTACTTAAAGTAGTCCAAGTAAGAAAAAACAATGAACTGACTACATGTGCGATGCAAAGTCTAACCCATCTGCTCCGATTCCACAGAAGAGCTAGTGTAGGGGAAATTGCTGAAAAAGTTAGTTTGATAGATTGTTCAATAAATATAAATCATTTATATTTCTATTATTCATTAAGAAACAGAATTATTTGACAGTGTTTGACATAACAGTACTATTACAGTATAATGGTAATAATGTTTAACTGTTTTTTTTTTTTTAATAAATTTAAAAACGTTTGCTCAATTCATAAAAATCAGGTAGAATTAATGATGCTAACAGTGCAAATCTGTTATATTTCCAGTTAATTTCTTAAAATGAAATCAAACTAAATTCAAATTCAAGTTTCTAGACGATATATGTAAAGTGTTTTTCATTGTAGAGGGAGCACAGGGAATGGCATTAATATTTACTAGTCTTACAGGGGTCAAGCAAGACTGTGTTCCAGTGTTTTTAATAAAATATGGCTCTAGTGCACATCTGCTGAATTTTGAATGGATTTATGAGATTTGTATTATATATTTTATAAGATAAAAGACCATATGACCCCTATTTTATCTTAGGGTTGTTTTTTTTCTTAGGTGAAGGAGCAGATCTAGAGGTTCACTGACATACAGTCTTTGGAGAACTGGAATATTTGGATGCTGTTGCCCCAGTAATGATATCACTCAGGTTTGTTGATGGTGGAGTGTCTGATTTATGTCCCAGGAGCTTTCATGGCTGTACTACTTTCTCTCTTTCTCTTTTAGTTATGCTGTCATAGCTAGTCTTTGTCAGTGTCCCTGCTGGTTCTCTGCACACAATGTACATTGTTCTTATCCATCATGTGACTTGCACTGTGATAGGTTGGCACTTTGTCCAGAGTCCCTTGGGATATGCTCCAAGCTCCTTGTAACCCTGAACCTAAGCAATTTAGAAAATTGGATGGATGGATGGCATTACATGATAACATGCATACAGATTAATCTGTATTTCTCTCATTTATTCACTTTCTGTCAAGCTACAAATGCTAATCCTGGTGATTACCATATGAGATATCAGTGTTCCTGAACCTTTCTTGTGCTCCAGACTAGCCTGATCGATCCTGATGCCATAGCTCTGGTCGGAGTTCTCATCTCTTGCGGCTGATAAGGATGACCCCACATTGACAGCTTAAAGATACATGAGACTGGTTAGAAACCATGTACTGTATATAGCTTTAGAACTGCTTCTGGTCTCCATCACTGTACAGTTAATAACTAACAAAATAGAACTCAGTTATTGAAGGGAAATCATTTATAATCACCCTCTCCAGTGTCACCCAGATGAGGATGGGTTCACTGTTTCTTCCTAATATCATTTCACTTCATTAAGTTTTCTTTTCCACCTTAGGCTTGATTATCAGGGATACATGCTAAATTTATATATTTCTGTAAAGTCTTTCATTGGCATTTACTTTTCTAGCATATGGCAGAAACCCTTATCCAGAATAACTTAGAAAACTTCTGAACGAAATCTCTACCAATTAATACATTCATAGTGGCTCAATATGTCACATACTAAGAACACCTTCAGTCTCTGTTGGGAGGTAAATCAGAAAGAACACAGACAGATGTATTTTTTTTTATTTTTTTAAAGAAAACAAGTGCTAGTTTAAGTATTTCAGGCAGAGGTCTTCACACATTGTTTGAGGTGGAGGGATTGATAAGAGCTTTGAGGTAAGAGAGTGCTGGTCTATTTTTGGCTTTGTGCGCAAGCATCAGTGTTTTAAATCTGATGTGTGCAGCTTGTGGAAGCCACCTGGGATGAACAGCAGTTGACTATGTTCATTAAAAGTCCTATAAAAATAAAATTGAATTGAATTAAATAGCATTTAAAACTGCATTTGCAGTTTAAAAAAGACCAACTGTAAGATTACTTTGAATTTCCATTTTCCACCGAGTTCTGAGACAATTACAAAATACATTAGCCAAACATACAAAATAACATATTATTCTGTAAGATCAAATACTTTTTGTATTATATATTAAATGTTGTAATACTTGGTTTTCTAAGTTTTTTTCTATTTGTTTTTTAAATTATATTTTGTAATAATAATATATTATTAAATTAACAATATTAAAATTCATTAGAACATGCAAACAATTCTTACTTTCTAGTTAACTAGTTTCTTATTACACTGAAAACCACTTTCTAAAACATATTACATGTAGCAGTTTAATGTCTGTGATATTTAAAACTATAGCAATATATCTGATACCCCACTGCGCTGCAGTCATTTTTGTGTGGCAGAATATTTATTTATTATAAAATTTAAAAAATCTGTAATTTACCTTTTGAGGAAACCAGATATCCAGTTATTTTGCATATACTGTATATTTTTCAAATTTTACATGAAACACTTTGCTAAGATAGTACCTTCTCATATTGAATATTGAAGCAATTGTATGCCATTACTCATTTCCAGTGCCCATTACTCTTCAAAATTAAGCATTAGCATAGACACCCGAGGTAGAGAAAATGATAACTTTACTAATAAATAAAGAATTTTTTTCTAGCAGATTAAGTTGCATCATTTCATCATTCATGTTGAATCACACATACTGTACATATTGAATATGTTCATGTCATTTACCTAAAATAATACTCTGCATGTAGAAGCAAGATATCATTGAGTGGTGTTTCAGAAGTCTCAGAAGAAGTGATGTATAATAATAATAATAATAATAATAATAATAATAATAATAATAATAATAATAATAATAATAATAATAATCCCATTCAGGATGTATGGGTTGTATGTAGGTTCTCAAAAGCCACCCTAAAACTGATCAGGATGAAGTGCTTACTGAAGGTAAATAAATGACTATTAATACATTAAGAAGAAGGAGAAAAAGAAGAAGAAGTATTTACTGTAATTTTCTTACATTCAGTATGAAATTTCATGGTGTTTGGATTAGTTATTTTTATTTTTTTTTTTTTTGGCAAATCAAATCTGATTAAATTTATTGGTATAAATGCTGAAACAGCATACATATACATATGCAGATCGATATTTTCAATTCTTTGACACAGCTTAAAACACACATTTTCTTTTATTTAGTAGATTATGCTGACTATAGTATGCATTTTGCCAGGAGATCATTTTGCCAGAAGATTTGTTCTTTCTTCTTCATGGACAAGGAGAAGAATATATTAGAACAGGAAAAATGGCTGTTAAGACCTGAGTCCATGGTCAAAAATAGGAAAAACAGACACACACTTAATGTTTGTTTGCATGTACAATAAAGTGTTTCAACAAGTTGGAGACTTTGACTTTGACTGTGAATTGACTTTTCAGAATTACATGGTATACAGTTTGTCTAAAGGGTTAATCTGGGGTTCCATAATTACTGCCACCATAATTCATGTGCTTTCATTTGGTCAAAGCATGCGAGTCCTCAGGCTTCACCTCTGTTCATGTAAGGATGATGGCAAGGAAAAACAAGACAGGTAGGATATTTGGTACATAAGGTACTGGAGAAAGCTCAACTGGTGATCTCCAGCAATACTATTTTCAACATACCTGAGACAAATTTCTCTTCATTTTCATTTTGTATAAATCCCTTTGGCCACTTTAATGTCTATTCCAATGTTTTATTCCCTAAATGGAAGCCTGTTAAACCCTTGGAGATAAGACTGAGACTCATGTTACTTATAAACTGATACAAACTGCCAGAATGGCATTGAGATCTGATCATGCAATTCCCTGGCAAAAAAAATGTCATATGATGCATATAAACATTTCTTCATCAAAATAGACAAAAGCAAATTAAATATATATATATATATATATATATATATATATATATATATATATATATATATATATATATATATATATATATATATAAACATTCAGAATTCATAAACATAAACAAGAGCTCTAAAACCGTTTTGATATAGTATCAAAATAACATACAACAAAACAGAGTTTTATGCAGTAGTAGTATACTTGACACTAACATTATTTTATTCTGCTAAACTGCCAAAGAAATCCTTTTAATTACATTGTGCTTGCTGTCCACTGTAAGATTGTCTGCCCCACTACAAGTGCTGAATGTATCCACTTGTGATGCATGAGGAAAAGTTTATTTGGGTATGATAAATGCAATATTAAAACACAGGGTAGGTAAGTAGATCACAGGAGAAGGATATTATAAATAAGCAAGCCCAAGTCTGATATTGAGGTATAGTGATGATGGGAAAACTGAAGTGACAAAAAACTTGCTTCACACAGTAATATGTACACCAAGAGAAATATAAGATCAGCCCCAGTAGATGGGGACAAACTGCTACAACAGCAAAGCCTTAGAGCTACCAAGATTACTTCCCATAGGTTGTGCAAGTAAATGTCTACATACAGGACAAATTTGCACAAAATAAAAGGGACAATAAGGTAAGACAAAAAGGGACAATAAGGTGGCTTGAGTCGATACTCATGTATCAAGTCGATACGCAGAATCCAATAAAATATAAAGTATTATTTTAAACCGCATTCAGTCCAAACAAGACAAAAAAAAAAAGAGATACAACAAGAAGGGCCTAAATGCTTGAGAAACAAAGAATTAGATCTGCCCTAGTTTTAAAGCAAACCCCTATGCAGAAGCTGACCAACAAGTTGATTATTAAAAACTATACTATGTTGCAGTCGCTGTCAACTGTGTTAATGTGTGCTATCTTAAGTATGTAACTTAGTGAGCCAGCATTAATGTATTCAATGTTAGAGATTTAAGCACTTATGTACGTCGCTCTGGATAAGGGCGTCTGCCAAATGCTGTAAATGTAAATGTAAATGTTTATTACAGCTGATCATTAACTCAGTTAGATTTTGATATGTGTGTGTGTGTGATATGACTTTCTGACATTCAGCCTAATGCATCTGGAATCATCTGGATCCCCATCTGTATCCCCATCTGGATAAGAGGCCTCTGGCTGGACCTTGAGGGCTTGACATTGCTACCAAGAACCCCATAATTCAAACTGTTAAGGTTTAATTTCCAAGTGTGAAGTAAAAAATCTACAGATGGGTGACAAAGTAAAAGAAAAAAACAACATACATTCTTTGGCTATCACAAGCCACTTGAAACAGCTTCAGTAAACACTGGCATATATGCTATTACACCTGTACTAGAGGAATGAATATTACTCTTCCAACGTGTAAGTGGTTACACTCAAGCAGTGGTTTACGGACTGTGGAGATTGCTATCAACCATAGGTGACCATTTGAGTTGAGATCTGGTGACTGTGATGGCCACAGCATATGCTTTCATCATTTTCATCTTCACCAAATTGCTGAGTAAATCCTTGTGGAACTGTAGAAAAGCGTGGGTGCATCCTGGAACAGAACATTCCCATCAGGATAAAAAAGCATTTCATTGCTTTGCATTGATTTACTGTAATTCTTCCTTCTGGGAACAAGTGGACCCAAACCATGCAAGCAAAATGACCTCCACAGCATATAAGAGCCACCATGTTTCCCTTTAATTTGCCACCCGTCTGTAAATCAGTATTTACATTTATGAAAGAGAGCACAAAAATGTCTGAGTAAAATAAACAAACAATATTTTTTTTCTGTCATGTAAAAGTGACAAGAAATAAATCAAAATATATCAGCACATTGGACCAGTAATACAATAACAATAATACAAAAGAAACAGCAGTATTAACAGATAAAACATACATTTAATGGATACATAAACTTTTTATTAGTGGATAAAACATCCACTGCCCTTATCCCACCCAACCATTATTACACAGTATGGGTCTAATAAAGTTTTTTTTATTTGTTTGTTTGTATTTTAAAGTACATATTTACTGTACCTTATGTTAGGTGAATTCAGTGACCCCATGAGACAAGCAGTTAAAATTGGGTGTTCATTAAATAAATCAGCAATATATTAATTATATAAATTGTATAAATTAATACAAATAAATATTTAATCCTACATACACTGAGCCCTCTGCTTGAATTAACTATATTGGTGCTGTATTTGCAGAAGCAAGGTGTCCATATCCACCACTGTAAGTATCACTAGATTTCAAGTTGCTTTTTATGCAGTGGTGAAACCAAGCTCTGAAATGAAAGCATGCTAAATTGTATGGTCCCCTATACAAGCAATTTTAATAATCTTTTCATATAACCTGTCACCATGCAACATGAAACAAGACCCTATTTTCCTGGATCAGCGTATAATTTTTGTTTCTGTAAGCTGTGGGAGATATTTAAGATTAAAATTGTTGATAAAATCAAGCATGGTTTTGATATTAATTTAATTAATAATGATAATTAATCATTAATAATTAATTAATTAATTAATTAATTATAATTAATTTTCAATAATGACTTAACTTTTCTTATGTAAGCCATTTAGCATTACTGCTTCCACATCTATCCTTCTACTTTGCACCTAAATACCCTAGAACAAACTTACTAAAACCATGACAACACCCCAAAATTCTAGAAAAAATAGTGGATGTCAGATTCATCATCATCATCATCATCATCATCATCATCATCAACATCATCACCCCATCATCTAATATATAGTGGCAGCTAAAAAAGTGATTATACAATTGTGTTTAATGAGTCTTCTTTTTAACCTCTCGGTCTCTTGCAGAAACACGACCTTGTTCCAAAATAATGTTTCTTTTTCATTTGTTTGCTTATTTGGTTAGGGTTTTTTTTTTTTAATCTGATAAATGATGGTGCTTGCCTTCGACTCTATAAACATCAGTAGTGCTAATTAGATAATGCTATAGATGCAGCCAATGAAAATATACTTGCAAAAATAGGCATCAAACTACAGCAGATATATCCACTGCTAGGACACGGGTGCCAGGAAGTATAGCATTTCAATGACTTAACAGTGACTAAACAGTAATTAATGCTTTTTGCATTATAAAAGGAAAGAAGAAATTTGATCACCCAATTTCAACCAAAAGTAAATCAAAGTAATACATAGTGCATAGATTTTTATGGTACAGCAAGCTGTGCCCGCACTGATTACAGCATTCATATATCATTTATTAACGCATCTATCATATTTTTGGCATTTGCCGATGTTCCTTTGTTGATTCGGCCCACTACTGATATGTCACAGGACTGCTGCTTGTGTCTGCTTTACTCTAATATTAGAAAGTGTGAATGTGGGTTCAGGATTTCAAAAAATAAAAAATAAGCCACAGAAAATGCTTGAAAGTCTCAGGTTGCTGTTGTCTTCCCTGTGCCCGAGTGCCCTAAAGGCACACTGAAGTCCGAGTTCTGACTTCTCTCCACCAGGAGTTTATTCACCCCTGCTTCCTTCATAGGGACTGTGCATCTCAACATTAAGTGTGTATATGTGGTTCCAGATTTCTCTCTATGTATATATTGAATTAAACTGTGTGGACATTTGGCCTTCTGTTCATTCGAGAAGAATCTATGCCAGGGAATAGATGGCATTGACAGGTGATGTGGCTTCTGAGCTCTCATTGCCCTCCGTCTCTTCCTTATCCTTCCTGACCGTGTACTGGCCTATAAAGGAGCCATCCTCATTGAACTGGCCATCCCCTCCTTCTCCATAGTCTACTAGACTGTCGTCACTTTCCTTGACATTGCCGTCTAGAGAGGTCTGACTTCCCTGCAAAGGCTTGTTGTCCTCATCACTGCTGTTGGAGTAGAACAAAAAAAACAACAAGTGGTTATGATACCATTCCATTTTGCAGCTCTTCCACATCATACACTCATAAAAACTGAATTTTAATTTGAATAAAAAGTGCTGTAAAGAGTGGGCACTCCAGACACAATCAATTCTCTTGTTCACAAAGCAGAACTGCAGCTAGTAGAATGAAGACTGAAAACTGAATTTTGCACACTGACTCGTAACCTTCCATTCCTATGCTTACTGCAACCAGAACAACAGGCGAAGCATACACAGAAGGGAATGAATTGAACTGCCATGCTCCTTTGTTACCTTTACATTTTTCAAGAACAAAGGAGAATCTATACCTGATAGAAAAGATTTTCTACCTGTAGTTCAGTAGAAAAACAATAGCGCAAATGAATGAAAAACTAAAACATTAAAATAAAAGCTTAATTAAAAAAGATAGACTTTTTATTTATGAAACTTTCATTCTGAATCAAATCTATAGCGAATCATTCTTTATAATTCAGGCAGTATTTAGTAAATAATTAGGACATATATGTCCTTTTAACTTCATGCTGGTGCTGTTTGTGAGGACAAAGCCTAATCATGCAAGAAGTGTAGTACCTCAGCAAGGTGCCAAAAAGGTGCACATAAAAAAAAGAAAGAAATGCTTATGTTAACCCAAGATTTTAAAACATTTTAAAAATCAGTAATAATAAATAAATGATTGTTCTCAGTTTGAAGAATATTATTGGGCCATGCACTTATTTACAGGAAATAAGTCAGATTACTTTTTTATTCTATGAGATCCAATAGTATGGTTAATTCCATACTCCATATTAAAATGCATTAAATCAATTTTATTTTTACATAAGCAATAGTCATTGCCTATATATACTGTATATTGTACATTTTTGCTTATGAAAATTATGATAAGGCTAGAAGACATGGTTCCTTGCTCTAAAAACTCAGTGGAAAAGCATTGGAAACATAATTAGAGTGAATTCCTTAATAAGATGTATATTATATTGGTTTGATAAATGTACCACAATCGTCTAGCCTACATCAAAATGAGATACAGGCCAACCTGAACCTGCTTGTCCTGCGTTTTTGTTGTAATCAATTAACCACCAGTTACAAGTGACACAGTAATGAAGCTCTAAGATACACATCTTTATGTATATAAGAACCTAAAGGAGTAAGTCATAAACCTTTAATAATGTATTTTATTATTATAGGCCTCTGAAATAAAAACAAAACAATCTAAGGTCTAATTAAAGAGTTATATCAAAGAATCTCAGTGAAATTCACTTAATATAAACAACTTGCTCCATCTCAATGAAATTCACTTAGTCTTAAATAACTTCCTCCAATACTGTATATTTGAATGTTTATTGACCAACATAGTGATGTATAAACTGTGGAGTAGACAGTCAGAAGCAGCTGTTTCCTCTGCTTTCATACCTTTTTCTTTCAAGGGACCTTCATGGACCAAGAGGGGAAAAATGACAGGAGGGTTAAAAATATAGGAGTGAAAACCAGTTAGAAAAAGCCACTGGATATACATCTAACCAACTAGATATACAACTAACCAACATTTTAGTTTTGTTTTCCTAATAATCTGTTCACTCTAAAGCTACACATGTTGTTTCTGCTCATTGTGTAAGCAGATGCTATTGCTTGTACCAAATGATACATAGTTTTATATATACAGTATGCCTCTAGTTAATATAATCATACTAATATACAATACCAGTAAAATGCGACCTCTAATACTCAAGATAGTGGATTTTACATGCATGTTTCATAGCTTTGTGTTAATTTTGCTGCAGGCCAGATCAGACCACTGCCACCTTTAAATTACATGCAGGAATTTTTCTGTTTCAAGTTGTTGGCAGTCTTGCTGGATACAAGAACAGTACCTCAAGGGTCTCAAACACTGCAAATTGAAAGGCACTTTGCCTTTCCCTGCTCCTCCAGTAAGTCAATTTGATCCCTATGTCACTGGCTTTTTAAATAACCAAACAACAACAACAACAAAAACCCACTCAATTTTATGGGGACTGTTTCTGGACCTGTCAAGGTTCAGAAATATTCAGTGGTGCTGTTACTGTAACGTGTACTAGCCTAGAGATGCTTTATTACTGAGAATAAGTTTAATGCATTTAAGACATATTTGACAAGTGTTTGACACCCTTGAAGATCTACACCATGGAACTGACATCATTTGTAGCCCTTTGCATCTAGCTAACTTCTCATTCCAGACGCAACCAATAGCTGACATGCTCAGGCTAGGAGGGATGTTGTGTTGAAACCAAATACCTGTTTTCGTTCCTTTACAATGTTCGGTGATTGAGGGAACAAGGATTTAATTTCAGAGGTGTTAGTACCAGAATTATTAATTACTTGCAAAACACTGAGCCAATCATCAGATAATTTATAAGAACATATGACTATATTAAGATGAATGTTAAAAAGTTGTTAAATTCTCATAAATTGCTGCACTGGCTTTATTTTTAGTGCTCTGGTTAACTGGTTAATGTTCATGAAATACATCTATGTCATAGTTTATCTATTCATAAAAGTTATAAAAATATTATGGTGGATGAATGAACATTAAGAGATTAGAAAGCACTCCTTTGATGTTGCTAAGGATTTTCTGTCATGACTATTACTTAAAATATATATATATAGCCATAGATATGCTAGCCATAGATATGCACCACACAGCAAAGTCTTGTTAGCTGTCAAACTTAACACAGCATCTGTGTGGTTAGACAGTGAACAAGCTATTACAGTCCAAAAAACAAAATTCTTGTTCAGTTTTAAGTCTCATTTCAGGCCTTTTTGTCAGCATTATATAAAGCAATGCCATGAGCCTCCCTTCTTCTATAACAACAACACTGATCACTGGTGAGCCACTCCATGTTCACGAACAATGTACTACACTTGGTAAAAGTAGTGTGGTTAGTGATCTCTGCAAATGGATTTTGGTTAATGTAAAGCATTTTGTTAATAAATCTTAATAAACTTTTTTTGCCAATCTTTAATTAGTTATTAGTTTTTTAGGCATGCCTAATGTTGATTAGGACATTAGGCATGAATTGCATGTCCCCCTCATGTCTCTATATTTTCCAAGCTATCCTGAAACAAGCAAAAAAAAGGCATTTACCATAAAGGAAAACACAAATACATGCACAACATAATTTCCACAGAATCATTCACTGTGATTGATATTATATATTAGATTAGGTTACACACTTACTGGTAATCAAATGATCCATCCTGGTCTTTGTGGTCCACATGGTCCAAAGGGAGGTCTTTTTTATCTCTCACTAAAGGAAAAGGGGAGTGAATAGACTCATAATTAGCGAATGAATTTCAGGTACATTAAAATATACTTTATACTGCATTGCATTCTGTGTGTTACCTGGATATTTCCCCCCTCTGCTTCTTTTGATAAAGCAAACAATGAGCAGGATAAGAATGAGGAGCGCAATGGCACACATGAGACCAATGAACCAACCCTGCGTAGCGATGTCGACTTGGTCCGTACTGTAGGCTGTCGAACAACACACACGCACATGCAAATGTACACACACACACACACACACACACACACACACACACACACACACACAAAGTGAGGAGGGATTTAAAAAGCATAAAGACAGGATGACAGATTGTGCAAGAATAAAAAATGAAGTTTCTGACACTGAACCATAAGTGTTATTTCAAGCTAAACGAATTACTCACCGTCATTTTCCTGTGATTTATAATCACAAAACCAAAATTGAGCCTTTAATGAATCTCTTTATGTTTCAGTCAGCAGATCCTTCACTGACAACTACGCTTTTTCAAAAACACATTAGCATCAAGAAAAGTGCATTAGAACCTGCATTATCAAACCCTGAACTGTGATAACAAATGTAGCCCAATAACCATATTCTTTAAATGTGTCCTGAGAAAACACACACACGTACACACACACACACACACACACACACACACACACACACACACACACACTCACACACACACACACACAGACCAAATGAAGAAAATTCCTTGATAAGTCATGCATTCTACTTGTACTCTAATCAAATAATGTATCCTTCAGCCTGTGTTAGTTTTTGGATTTGTGCTCTGTAATCTGGAATATAATCTTGACTGTCCCTGAATCAGTCATGTGCTTTGTTTGTGCATAGTATGATATGAAATGCTTTTAAAGCTACTCTAAAGCAGAGACATTCAATATGCTAATATCATAAACCAGTACAAGCCAGAAGGAAAGCAAGTTTGAGGGAGAAATTGAGAATATATATAACACTTTTCACAGTATTACAGGAGAAGACATTTTGACTTCCAACATACATAGTACACAATCATGCCTGTTGGTATTTTCAGAAGCAAAGATATTTGCTGCATGATTCAAAACCTCGGAATAATGTAATTGTGCAAAATATTATATTTTATATTTCAATACATGACATATTATGTCTGTTACTAAAGGTATGACATTAAACCTTACTAGACTTTGTTTTTGTTTTTCTTATTACTGATTAGAGTCTGTTGCAAATACACTTGCCAATAGCACAAAATGAAACCATTTTCAGCTATTCCTAATATCCAAATATTTTTTAAACAGACAAGGAAACAGCGAAACCCTGTATTGCATCCTTTATACAGCCAGCCCTCACCTCCACTGGTCTCGAAGGTGACATACTCGCTGGAGACGCTGGGCTGGTCATTGGAATACACACGGAGCCGGTACTTAGCTCCAGCTATCAACCCAGGCAGCTTAATTGGTGGTTCATTTTTGAACAGCACAGTTTTCTTAGACCCATTACCTTGGAAGGAGATGTAAAACAGATGTCCATGAATCCAGGACACAGCAATCTGCCAAAAAACATGACTGGAAGCAGCCTTCATTTCCACAATGTGATGTATTGAGACCATTGAGATCATTTGAGGAGAAAGTACTCTGTCAGTACTGCCAATTCTGGATTGAAAAAAAATAACTGAGCAACAGTCTCAAACATCTACAGACCTTTTCTTATTTCAAACAAAAATGCACACCAAAATCACATTAAAGCCAAGCTAGTATAATTGTGTGAATGAGCATTACTTAAGTAATATTCCAGAAGCTGGTGACAACATGCAACATGCTAAAATAAAATGCAGTCACACACTGCTTGTCAAGATATCAGCCATTTACCCACCCTGAATTTTACCAGAGCAGCAATAAAATATGGCTTAAGCGTGATGGTTAGCTAAAGCTACAATGTGAACCAAACACAATATTTATTCAGTACTGATGTCTTACAAATATTTAATGAAATAATGACCCATTATTTGTAGCTTTAGCTTAAATTTTACAGACATGATGATTCGAGAGTAGGGGATTTGGAGGGAATTGGGTTTGGTTATGTGAAGGGTTTAGAAGAAAAATCTGCATGCCAGTATAGACTCTATAAAAATGTGATTTTCTTGGTTGTCTTCATGAGCATATTAACGCACAGAGAATGCATGATGCATTTAAAAATGGAGCATAATGTTTTCACTTTTTGTTCGATGTACAAAATACATTAACCCAAGGCAACACCAGACAAGCAATTCTCCTGTCCACCTTCACACAGAGCATGCAACGTCCAGCGACAGAAAGGGAGAGAAATAAATTGTCTAATTAAATATTCTGTTTTGTGAGTGGAGAATTCTGCTTAGGTTACTTTATACAATGGTGTGTGTATACCTGATATACAGTGCCATGACATATAATCTATCCACTATTCCCCACAGAACACGGATTCATGTTCGTATTTTGTATGGTCTACTCAGATGAAACCACTAGCCGGTATACATTAACACTGTCTCAGCATGTGATTGCTTCATCATGGTCTCATATACATGTTTCAAGGTCATGACTGTGATTCTGATAGCCCCCTTGAGATGAAGGATAGAAATCATTAACTCCTTCATTTTCCCTTTCCCCTAAAAGACAAAAGAGGAATAAGCCTATTTTGTGCATTAGATGGCAGCCAGGCGCTTAAAGTTTGATCACTAGGAACTGTGGCATAAAGGCACATGGGGTGGAGGTAGACAATCAGATTCAAAAGGTAGTGAAAAATAAAGAAGTGAAGAAGGAAATATAAAGAAAGAAAGAGGATAGAGAGAGAGTGAGACAAAGGCAGAGTGTTCTACTCCACCAACAGCTACTTAATATGTAGTTCCTGAATCAGCCACAGCAGTGATACTAATGTATAACAAGAGAGAGCTTTTAATGATATGTCAGAGGTCATCCCAAAGTGCTACATGAAAAGGTGGATGATTAAAATTTGGGATGTGGTTACATTAGTAAATTAGGCAGAAATGTACAATTGTTGTAAGCCACATAAAAAGGAGATTTCCATCAGAGAGAAATGTTTCAAGTGGTGATATTTTGGCATTTTGGTATAATGAAGATTCTGAATTTTAGTCCCCAAATTCATTTTACTCATTCCTTTTATTTTGTCTCTTTCTCTCATTCTCTTCTTTCCTCTTAATCACACTTTCTTTGTTCAAAAATACTGTAATCTCTCCCTGTTCCTGCAAGCCATCAGAAAGAATCGGAGCTTTCTAAAGGGAACTTTAAAGACTCCTGAGGACACAAACCAAAGCCCAATAAAACGAGTAAAAGAGACTCATTTAATCTCTCCCATATGGCAGATGAAACAGAGCACTGCTACTTTATTCTTTACAAAATCCTTGGATGTAATATCTATAAGGGTCATTGTACAAGAAGGTGCACAGCTTGAAAAGTAGCATTGCTCATAGCTGTTAGATATGATAAATGGTCCATTAATCTCTACAATATCTAAGCTATCACAGAAGAAAATGAGCAGAAATTCACAGCAATATATTTGACTAAGTGTATCTTAGCAATAGATTCGGCAAGATCTCGGTCTTGATTTATGTCCTAGCAAGCCCAGTCAAAGTACTGAGGTTCCCTTCATAAGCTCTCAGTGGGAGAATCTGGGTCTTACTGTCCAGTGTGGACTCTAGCGCAAAGGCGCTGCTGCCAACCGGGAGGTTGTGCTTCCAGCTGATGTTAGCATAGTCACTGTTAGCATCCACGGTCAGATTCCAGATCTTTACATGTGGGGCTAAGCAGAACATATGGGAGAGGAGTACATTTCAAAAATTTCAACCACTGCAAGAAAGTGACAAGAGCTAATACTTACTACACCAGCATTTAATATGATGAAGGCCATTCTAAAGCCTCTTCATCACATTCAGTAGACTGTCTTTTAATCTCATAAAGGAATAACAAGCTAATTGTATGCCACAGTCAATACAAATGATTATAATCATCAATACTAATTTCGGGAAAATGTCTGGACAAAGGTCAAGTTTTAGTTAAGATCTTCAAAAATGGCATTCATACTATTGATAGATATGAATGAATAATATGAAATTTAAAGATACAACTGTCATTTAATTAAGTGCTTTCTACTTTTATGTTGACTTTTATACTGTCTATGCAAATACCCAGCATGATAGGCAGGGTGGGTTGGGTTGTAGCGGAGGTGGTAGTACTGGGAGTGGTAGTTGTTGTAGTTGTAGTAGTAGTTGTGGTAGTTGGAGTAGTTGGAGCAGGAGTAGTGGGGATGGCATCAGTTGTAGGGACAAGAGTGGTAGTTGTTGAGGTTGTAATGGTTGTACTTGGGATTGTAGGTTGGGAAAAGGGGGGGAGAACAGTTGCAACCACCACGGCATCTGTGGATTCGATCACTGAGAGAGGAAGAATGCAGCAGTTAAGCATATCAAAATGTAGTTAGCAGCATAAAAGGTACACAAGAGAATTTCCATGGACTACAATGCTGGACCGAATTCCCACAACTATAATTCAGAAATTCCTCCATTTCTGCCATATAATTCTGAGAAAGATTCTGAGGAACATTTAAAATACGACAAAGATTCAATTTAGTACAAAGCATTCTGAATTGCTGCTACAGATTCTACACTTTCCACTCCTTTAAGACTAGGGCAGTGGACTTCAGTTCCAGGCCTGAAGACCCCCAGCTCTTCTTTTGATGGGTAGTTAAATAGTTGAATCAGGTCTATTAACCTTTACGCATAAGAAATACTGTATATTAACACAATTCTGTCATACAGTATTATCAAATTTATATTTTGATTTTATATCATTTTAAAAATAAATTATTATTTTAAAAAATACATATTTTGACCTGTGCCTCTGATCATTCATGCAGTTATCCAAACTTGCCGCAGTAACGCAATACGTCATACAGATACAGATAAAGAGCATCAGTTAACGTCCACATCAAAACAGAATAGGTAATAGGTAATAAGAATTTGATAACTGTAACTTTCTCTGTTACTTTTTTGGTAAACATGTTGGTGTGAGTATTTCAGATTTCACTGATCACCTGGGATTTTCATTCACAATGGTTTCTACAGTTTAAGAAGAAACGTAAAATAAAAGAAAGAAGAAAGGTAAATAAAATGTCCAGTAGATATCAGTTATGTTAGTAGAAATGCCATGGTGTTGAGTGAGGTCAGAGGAGAATGACTAGACTGGTTCAAGTAACTCAAATAACAACAAATGTGGTGAGCAGAAAAGCATCGGAGAACATACGAATTGCTATGCAAAACCATGCTTGTGTGATAAAGAAAATCATCATCCCTACATGATATTGCATTGCCACAATATACAGTGCCATAGAGAACTGATTATATTATATTTCCAGTTAAAATTATTGCTCAAGCATATGCATGTATGCCAAAAGAGCAGTCTTTATCTTTCTAATAAAACAAATGATGAGCCAAGTGGCATTTAAATCTGTAATGAATTGAACTGGTGTTTTCTGTCCCCTTTCACAATTTCATATGCTTATCTCACACGGAGTTGCTTGCATTAGTCACTAAATGACAACCTATTTTATGTTCATTAATGTGAAATCAATAAGTCCATCAATGTATATTTTTTCACTTACATACAAATAATAACATTATTTTTATTTTATTATGAACTTTTTCAGACCAGTGGTTCTGGGCAATTAAATAGTGAGATATTTAGTAAATAAATAGTAAGAACAGAAAATCTAGATGAGAAAAAATTTATAATGAATGTTAAGGCCAATGGGCTCTAACAGGAAAGGCCACATTGAGTTCCTCTCCTATCTGCCAGGAACAGGTAGGCACAGGCTTACAGAAACAAGGCAGTTAAACAATGAAAAAACATCCTAACTATGGATGGGTTGTAAGCTCATATCACATATTTATTTATAAACATGGACATGTCAGTGTTCTGCTCTGCTTCTACACAAAGTACAAAAGGCAAACTCATAGTCTGGAGAACAACTGACATTTCGGTCTCATTTGTCCAGGTGCTCACTGTCATTGTACAATAAGGCACCACTGTCTGTGGATGTGCCTACTTTTTAAGTGACAGGATTATGGGAGACCAGTGAACATTAGCCTGAGATAGCACCAGGATGCACTATGGAAAGAAGGAAAGCTAATGAAGGCAGGGTAAAGCTCTGGCAATATTCTGCTGGGAAACCTTGGCTGTCACTTTGACACGTATCACCTACCTAAATGTTGTTGCAGACTAAGTACAGCCCTTCAGTATTCCCTAATGGCAGTGGCCTCTTTTAGCATTATAATGCATCCTGATAAACCGAAATAATTACTTAAGCATGCATCACAAAGAGTTCAAGGTGTTGACATGGCCTCCAAATTCCCCAGATCTCAATCCAATCTAGCTTCTGTGGGATGTGCTGGACAAACAAATCTGATCTACGGACGCCCCACCTCACAGCTTACATTATAGGACTGCTGCTTATTGGTAACAAATACCATACCATAGTACACCTTCTGAGGTCTTGTGGAGTCCATTACTGGCTCAGAGCTATTTTGGTGGTACAAGAGGGACCTAACAAATAATAGGCAGATGGTTCCAATGTAATAGCTGATCACTGAATTAGACAGTAATGTAACTTTTTATTAAGGAGAGTAGGGAGTCCCTACAGGTCTGTAACTAAAAATGATCTAAGAAACATATGTTCCTAAAGTTCCTCTGAAAGAAAAAAAAAAACATCAAATATTGGGTGTGGCAGACTAGAAAAAGAGTAACCTCTTTTTTTAGTTGTTCCAGTATCACATGAATTGATTCAACACTGCCACCAAGTGGTGATAATGTTTAAAGCTCATTCCTTATTGGATAATATAATTGTGGGGAATCCATCATGGAAAACATGTCCACCAACATAAATCATACCATACTGCAACCATTCAGGATGGGGTTAAGCATCTTTGTACACAACATTAACAAAAACACGTGAATGACAATAGAATAGACAGCTTATTACATTTTCTCCTAGAGAAATCCTTTAAAATAATTCAACATCACAGAATCATACCTTTCCCTTTATTAATCCATGTAAAGGCAGACACAAGGATAAACATTAAAGCAAAGCTCAACAATTCTTTTCTCATTACAGCCGATCAGCAGGCAAAACATGAAATGTATATAACAGTTAAGAACAGCCAGCAGCATATAACTGCATAAACACTACGGCTGTGCCTATCAGAGAATATCCCTCTGAGCTTGTGAGCTATGAGAGTTTATGCTTTCTACAAAATACAGTGGATGTGAGCACTGCATTCCCATAGATCAGTCAGCAAGCAACTCAGTGCATTCTTACCTGTAAAATATCCTGGAGTAAATAAGACAGAGCTAACTACAACAGCTTAGATTAAAAATGAAAAATAAAAGCATAGTGGCAAAAGCACAAGCGTTAATGATACATGGATTAAGCAGTGAATGAATAATCCCTAAACTTCTTGCTTTAAGGAAGTTGTAGGAAACATGCTCAGGTATTAAGACGACAGTCTTCAAAGTCTTTGAAGCAAAGCAATTTAATGAATGAGTAAAATTGAAGACTTTTAAAACGGTATTAAACCTTAAATAAAAATACATGGTATGTGTGATTGTATAACATTGTTGGAGATGCAGCTCAGCAGCAATCCCAAACAGCTCTCTGTTTCTCACACATTCATGTCACAGTATAAATCCCTTATAAGAAGCACTCATTCACAAAGGCATCAGTTTCCTGCATGCTTAACTGTGAAATGAGAAGAGCATGCTGGGATAGGCCACATGAAACGTGACAGTAAGGGGCTCCATGATAACGGTGCTCTCAGGGATCCGGGGTCAACTTTTAAGAAATTAAAAGTAAGAAGTAAAAGAAAAAGACTTATAAGCCTGAATAATATACTTAGACCGTATAAAAATATGCAGGCTATTTAAATCCTAATAAAAACAGTCACACTGATAAACCTAACACCATTTCTCTAAACCAGTATTGTGTCAGAAAGTGGTAACAGCAGTGCAGCAGCAACAGCAGTCCCATCCCTGAAAGCACATAGTGATATGGACAAAAACAGAAGTATGGACACACAAACTGTTGGATAGCCATCACAGTAGCCGGTGCAGTTAAAAACACTTCATTATATTGTACATGTTGACGTGGAACACTGTGCCACACCACCACATACACTTCACTGTGTAACTCATCAGAATTTTTCATAATCAAAAGGCTTTGATGGGTTAAGTGTAATGGACTGTATTCAGAACTGTGTAATTTAATTATTAATACTATTAATATTAATAATACAATAATATTAATATTATATTCATACTGAAACTACACATATCTTCAAATGATCAATATTTGGTTTTGGCTTATAAAGAGAAGTATTTCAGTTATCCATGAGTATCCATTATATTAAACTATATTAAGTACACAGCACCACTGTCTGACAATATGTTGTAACTACAACATTTCAACCTGCACTAAAAACTCAAAATCTACATTTATTCTTTATGATATCTCAGGTTGCTTTTCCCTGCCATTAAATATTATCTGAATATTGAATCAAAATATTAATAGGTACTTCTGGTATATCTGGTATATCTGAAACCAGTTTTATGTTTTCAAGCATTATAGGTACTGAACAGCACTGCATGCTCATTTGATATTTCTGCTGGTTCATGATGTGACACACAGCTTTCTTTGGGTGGTTGTTTTTTCCAATATTATCAGTATATATCAATATATATTTAAATATCAAGCTACAGTTAGACATTTCCCCTAATTCTCATTTGTATTATTTGTAGTTATTTAAACTGATTATTTTTAATAATTGAATTCATTTTTTATTTTTTTAACAATAAAAAATCTCTTTTATATTACTTTTGTTGCAGATAACAAGATATAAAAAGTACATCGTACTTTTTACATGGTACTTTTTACAGCTTTTTTCTGCAAATTTTGTTTTTTAAAGGGGATGGCTTTAACACACCAAAATAACTAATTCCCTGATACATGTAATTTAGGCAAACCTGACAACTTTAAAGCACAATTTTTATTTTTGTACTTTTAAAACTTATCAGCTCATCAGCTCTGAATACAGTCCAAAGAGTACTGCATTGTACAGCCACAAAGGTGAATTACAGTTAATAATGCAATCAAAATTTGTGATAAATGTCAGAATTCTTTCTTTTTATCTGGTTACAACTGCACTGTGCCAGAAAGGGAAAACAGGGAGACAAACAGAAAGGCAGACAGATCGACAGGCCATTCCTCATTACCTACACCTGTAGGGTCAGTACCTGAAGTCATAAAGTCTTCTTTTCACACCGAGAAAGATAGAGAGGACAGACAGACAAGAGAGGAAGTAGGAAGGGGAGAGGTCAGAGCATACTGAGAAAATATGTAAGTCAAGAGGCAAGTAGCACAAAAAATAAAGAACAGAAACAGAGAGAGAGCAAGAGAGGATTCTCACAATGAAGACAGGGAAATGACAGACAGAACCATAGAAAAGAATGCTGGGTGATTGTGCTCTCAGCAGCTGTCCATTCATTGACCCTGACAACAGTCAACAGTGGCCATTGACCTAAGCTGAACTAGAGGACATCAGCTTTCAGTGGAAGGCATTCTTCATACTGTATTATTATTACAAAACAAGCTTCTGTTCTGTGAGAACAAGAGCAAAGCTGCCTTGAGAGAACTCTTACACACTTTCCCCACGCATGCCTAATTCTCTATTTACATAGGCTTATACACTCACTATGTATGTGACAGTGCTCCAGTACTGAAATTTAATCCAGTTTCATAGTAGGATTAGTTTCTTACAACATAAAAAGCAGCATAGGAACATGGATACACAAATTACATTTCTGTAATTTACTAACTAAGAAATTCTCAAAAATCAAGCTAGTCCTGCATTTCAAATAAAGTAAAAAAAAATAAACTATTAGCTTGTGATTACACAATCATTTGTAATTTGATTCTTGTGCGTACTGTTCTTTCTTGAAGCACGTTTACTGCCATTAATAATGATTATTTGTAATTCCACACTCACAACATGCAGTAAGTGACATATGCTCTATGTATGACAGCTCACCTTCATTAGTAAAGTGTGGTGATTCCTCAGCATAGACCTCACCAGAGCCGACCTGTGTCCGAGCAGACAGGTAGAACTTGTAGCGAGTAAAGCGGTCAGGCAGGCGCATTGTGTACTCTGTCTCATTAGGGAAGAGGCTCAGGACTTGTACGTCACCCTCCTGCGTCCCATTCACTAGAAATGGCAAAATGTCATTTTTCAAGTCTGAAGTAGCAAAAGTTCCTTACGTTGCACTTCTAAATTAAGAAACTACCAAGTCCTACAAGGTCACAATTATGTTATTCTTATGTCTGTGAGCAGTTGATATTTTGTGTTTTAAATAGCTTGATTGGGTAGATGACTGCTTTTTAATGCCCTTAATAAAGTATTCATGTAAATAAGCTGATGAATTTGAGTCATTAGACACTGTTTTGAGATGACATTAAATAAAATAAATAAAAGTGCATTTCAACATTGTTAAAAACTTTGCAGCTTGCTAATAAGTACAAGTGCTTCATTAAACAGAACTGCAGTAATAATTAGCTGTACATTATATTTTATATTATATGAAACGTTCAATCGTGCAACCCTTTTCTGTATAACAGTGACTTTTCTGATTAGAAGTGAGCTGACCTGTCTTGTATAGGAGTGTGTATCCGATCAGAATGCCATTGGGCTCTAGAGGCTTATTCCACTGTAGGTGAATGGTGTTGGTGTTCCTCTTGACAATCTTGAAGAACTTAGGAGCCCCTGGCACTATTGAGCAGTCATGAAACAAATGAGTTCACTTTTAGAGTTCAAATTTAGGATTCAATATAATAATAGATATTACAGCTACAAGGCAAATACTTTGATGGTGTTTTAGCCAATTATTTATTCAGTTAATTTATTAATAAAATGCAAAATAAAAAAAAATAAAAAAAAGTAAAGTATCAAGAAATGTCTTACAGCCTTCCTTGGTCTGAAATTCCACAGTGTTGCTGTGTGGTCCCTCAAATTTGTTGTTGGCCACCGTCATGTACATCTTGTATTTGCTGTAAGGGACTAGATCCTCTAGGACACCACTGCTCTGAGACACATCACTGAAGAAACCTTTTGTTTTCTTGTCCTTATTCACCTTTAAGTCTTTTACCAGGCTTGCTTCCCGCCAGTAATATAGCTAAAAAAGAATCAACAAGAAAAGTAAATAAAGACAGGTATTTTTACATATAACACATGTAATGGTATAAAACATACTCTAGAAACACCTGATTGTACACTGCTACATTAAATGCATTCCTTGGACATTAATCAAGCTCAAAAAAGTGCAGAAGGCCCTTAACCATTTAAAACTAAAGTTCACATACTGTACTTTGATAACAGGTGACAATCATTTTTTTTCTTTCCTAATACTCCTAATATAGAAAAGAACTTTTACATAAAGCAAGTTTAAATTTTACAGCCTAATACTTAAAAAAAGATTGGAGCATACAACCCCTGCCAAAAAGTATGGAATCACCCCTCTCAGATGTTCATTCAAATGTTTAATTGTGTAGAAAAAAAACACAAGCACATATATGCCACAAAACAATTATCACTAAACAATCCAAACTTCTGGCTGTATAAAACCCTTAAAACTATTTATAACTTATAACTATTGCCCTTATAACTATTGTCAATTACAACTGTTTTTACAGATCAAACAGAGGAAAAAAATAAGGAATCACACAAATCTGAGGAAAATTATATGGAATCACCAAATAAAAACACTACTAGCACTTTGTTGCACCACCTCTGGCTTTTATAACAGCTTGAATTCTCTTAGGCATGGATTTAACTAATGACAAACAGTATTCTTCATCAGTCTGTCTCCAGCTTTGTCTTATTGCAGTTGCCAGATCAGCTTTGCAGGTCGGAGCCTTGTCGTGGACCATTTTCTTTCATTTCCACCACAGATTTTTAATTGGATTGAGGTCTGGACTATTTGCAGGCCATGACATTGACATTATATGTCTTTCCTGTAGGAATGTTTTCACAGATTTTGCCCTATGGCACGATGCATTATCATCCTGAAAAATGATGCTACTGTACCATCACCAAACATCCTTTCAATTGATGGAATAAGAAAAGTGTCCAAAATCTCAACATAAACTTGTGCATTTATAGAAGATATAATGACTGTCATCTCTCCCAAACTTTTACCTGACATACAACCCCATATCATTAATGATTGTGGAAATTTGCATGTTTTCTTCAGGCAGTTGTCTTTATAAATTTCATTGGAACGGCACCAAACAAAAGTCGAAGCATCATCACCCTGCCCAGTGCAGACTCGTGATTCATCACTGAATATAACTCTCATCCAGTCATCCACAGTCCAAGATTGTCTTTCTTTAGCCCACTGAAACCTTGTTTTTTTTTTTTTTTGTTTAGATGTTAATGATGGTTTTCGTTTGGCTTTTCTGTATGTAAATCCCATTTCTTTTAGGCGATTTCTTACAGTCCGGTCACAGACATTGACTCCACTTTCTGCCCATTTGTTCCTCATTTGTTTTGTTGTGCATTTTCTGTTTTCAAGGCATATTGCTTTAAGTTTTCTGTCTTGCCGCTTTGATGTCTTTCTTGTATAAAGTGTTTTATACAGCCAGAAGTTTGGATTGTTGAGTGAAAATTGTTTTGTGGCATATATGTGCTTGTTTTTTTTCTACACAATTAAACATTTGAATGAACATCTTCTGAGGGGGTGATTCTATACTTTTTGCCAGGGGTTGTATATTTAAATATATTAAATATATTTACTGTTGACTAATTTATATTGTAAAAAAGCTTATGCTAACAGACCATGATGAAGATTTTATTTATTTCTTAATGATTTTTTAGCTGTTCTTCACTAAAAAGGTCCATGCCTCTACTACCCTACAAGAAGAACTATGCAGCCAAAAACATTATATAACAAGCAAATACCTAGAAATTTGACAATGCAAATGTGTGCAAAATTAGGAAATCTAGTAAGATAAACCTTAATTCCATCCCATTCTTACTTATTCATGTACCATATCCACTTCATGAATGAGAGTAAGGATGGTAAGAACTTACCCTATATTCTTTAAACTCCCCATTAATGGATTTAGCATCAACAGGAATCCAGTTTACATTCCCTTTAGAGCTGTTTAACTTTGACACCCTGAGGTTTCCAGGTGCCTCTGTAGGCCCTTGGAGAAAAGTAGAAAAAGTGAAAAGCCTGGTATTCTAAGCACACAAAGGTTAACATAATTAAAATGCAGTTACTTACTGTCTTCCCCTGAGTAGCCAATCACTATGTTTGACTCAGGGCCTGGTCCAAAGTCATTGACTGCCTGGATCTTGATTTCATAGGGGACATAAGTGTCTGTATCACTGACCACATACTTGGTATTGGTAGTGGTGATGTAATTCCACTCCTCGTCCAAATCCTTCTTCTTCCATGAGACCATATACCTCAGCTCAGGCCCATTTCTTTGGTTATCAAGTAGGGGCTGTGAGCATAGATGTGTATATAAGTTTAAAGAAATGATCATTGTAAGACAATAAGTTAGGTTACATAGTTTCTATAAGTATTATAGAAGCTACGTAACTAATACAAAGCTTCTGGAGAAACATAATGCTTCGGACAAAAGTCCACTGGTTTCACTTTCTACAGCTTTAGAATCAGCTGACAAAGGTCATTTGTCCAAACTATCCTGTATATCATCGCTGTCAGGTGGAATCCTCATATGTCCAAAACCGTTATTTTTCAGGAAATTAAAAAAACGCTGTACCTTATCTGCAGTGCACAGGGTTTAGTCTGCATTGCAGTGGATTGTCTTGCGCTAAATTCCTGTCCTCAGACGAGCACCAGAACTAGTGGGGGTCAAGATTTTTTTTTTCTTTGAGCCCAATGTTTTGAAGACATTTACCTCAGAAGATGTGTTGATTCGTTGCGACTCTTCTTGAGGAGAAATATGCCGCGAAGCTCTCCCGCGGAGTGAGGAAGAGGTGGACAGTTGACGTGTCCAGTGGAGTTATGAGATTTGCGCTCAAGCTATTTTCAAGACTTTAGATTCGTTAATAACTTGTAAAAGTAACAGACCCACGTGGGGACTGACCAATAGCATCGATATGTGAAAAAATATGAAATTGACCAAATTTGGAAATACGAGGTTTCTGCCCGACAGCGACGATATCCAGATACTTTTATAATAATTACTGCAGTTATTCCTTGGGTGTTTCCTTGTATAAAAATATATACAGTTTTGACCAAAGTAGAGAAGTGCTACAGATATCTTGCACTTTTGTCTAGTCTGTTGTTAGTTCAGTGGCCTACATATTATTTTCAAACACTTAAACAACTAAATACTGAAACTGTATTCTGTCTCGCAGTAAGCATTTTTAGACAAAAGCCTATACTAATAGAATAAATTTACATACACCAAACTATAAACAGTATCCCCAAAACCCCAATGCCATTAAAAATATTTATGTTACTTATGACTGAGAAACAATAGGAACATAATATATATTGAATAAAATATATCATTTTTCCAGCTGTAATATTATAACATCAAAATAGACAGTGTATTTTAATGAAATAAACAGAAGATGAAGGTTAAACAAGAAAGAGAGTAATCACCTGCCAAGTGATCTCCATGTTGCTTTTTGTGGTACCCCACCCTTTAAGGCCAGTGGGATAAATATAAGGACCTAAAAAAGATACATATTATCATTGTTTACCAAAATAAAACTATTTGCAATTTCTTAAAACTAATTTCTCAAAATAGTTGTATTAGATATTATGCTCATCTTTTATAGTCACACATTATTTAGCAAAAATAACAAATGTCATAAATATGATAAATAATTGTAACAACAGTGAGCAATATAAACCTGAATTCACCAACAGCTCCTGGAACTTTAAGGGCTTAAAGTAAATGTGTTCAAAAATTTTTTTGTCCTCACCACATGACCTACTGGTCTGGTCTATCAATGGTCAACACACCTAACCTCCATAAGTATTATTATAAGAAGGATTTTTAAGTCAATCTGAGTACATTACTGTTTTTGATAAACATATTGCTGATGTTTCATTGCAGTCAGGACTGCAGCTACTGCTACTGTAGGAGTAGTAACAATTCTTCTTCTTTCTGCTCCCTTAAAGGCAGAAAAAGTAGTATTTTCTTTTTAAAAATAGTGTCTCCTTCACCCTTAATCACTTACGTTCTCCGCTGGTCTGATAGCGGGCTGATGGCCGGCTCGGCCGGCTTTGACCCACGCTGTTGATGGCAATCACTCTGAATTGGTAGTTCACAAACGGAGACAGATTCAGTTTCACAGAGTTCTGATCACCTGCATAACTTGACAGATTTTGCCAATCGCCTGGTTTCCAGCGGTCTTCCTCATACTGAACAAGGAATTCTGCAAAGATGAGGCAGCCCAAATTATACAAACGTTTGCCTCTCAGAATAATAGATATTTAAGAATCTCAAAATATGCGCATGCAATATTTCTGTTTTTGTGTGTGAGTTGTAATGACTGAATCGTACGTGTAACAGGACTGTTGTTCTCATTGCCGGGGATCCAGGTGAGCCGGACTGAGAGTGCTGATAGATCAGACAGCTCTAGATCCTGAGGAGGATCAGGAGGACCTGGAGAAAACACAGGACAAATGTGAGCATGTGAGGAAACTGTTAATAAATCCAAATCAGATTTATTATTCCCAAAAACCAGAGCTCGAAATTTACACCTATCCATAACCTTTTGTCATTAGAATGTAACTTATCTACCACTTACCTTATAATGTTAGTCATAAAAAAATAAATAAATAACTTAATCAACGCTATTAAGCGGCAGCTCTTTTTACATGCACATTTTCTGGGGTTTCTCATAGAAAGATTGATTTATATAGAAATTTAGATAGAAAGTTAGTTATGCAGAATGTGAAAATATATAGCTGATGTGAAAATACCAGGTCAAACAATAATTACAAGATTACAAAAAGGAAAAAACATCATAAACCTATATCAATGTATACAACCCAGCTGAAAGCTAACATTTTGTTAAAGAACTTAATAATGCTTGTGGTAGCATCCATATTTGTGCTCAAACACATACATGTACAGTGTTCTCGCAGAAATACATTGGAACTGGCTACAGGCTACTTAAATTTAAAAAGGAAAACGATCAGAATTGTCTGGTCACAGCAGCTGACTGAAGTCAAAGCTCAAAGTGCAGATTTTCCTCAGGCTTGTTAGAGTTACAGTAGAATCCAAATGCAAATGCCACACCTGAAATCCCTTCATCTGCACACCTCCACGTCAAATAATGAAGGAATATCACATACCAGGAAATGTTAAACTGTCCAATTACTTATGGGGACTTGAAAGCTGAAAGTATGAACTTTAAGATTATATTAATTATTTCATTTCAACTTATATATACTGGGCTAGACACCTAATAATAAATATTATTTTGTCATTATCCCAAACTATGTACTTTGCTATAGATATATGATTTAATTTAGCAACAAATGAGGGTATATAGGTTTTTAGGCCCAGTTGAAAGTAACAGGCCAATTCTTGGCAAGTAACATATAACAAATAAAAATAGAAGAACATATTGTTGATGCTTTGTGATCATACATTTAACTGTTTCATAGGCGCACTGAAAATAGTTAGTACAACACATTACAACCCCCCTGGACAGTTCTTAAGGCAGATTTATTTGATTATTGAACTGAATGTTTATGTGAATGATATACTACCATCGGAACATAGCCAATCATGATTTAAAGCTATTTTGGGTAAACCAAGCTCTGCCAATAAAGGGCTAATTGGCACTGTTTAAACATAATACTGAGTTTTAGTCTCTCCTGAGGATCTGGGTATAAATTTTCAAAAATTCTACTACCATTATGCTAAAGTAATTTTTGAATAAAATTTAGTGGAATTAATTTTATTTGGACTAAGCCAATGAATAGGCAGTGTAACTCATTCTTACTTACTAATATGATTTAGGTATGTATAGTGTAAAGACTGTAGAGCTCTGAGAAAAGTCAATCTGTCAATCATACAATCATTCAGTTTCACAAACAAATAAGAAAACATAAATCAGCAACAACAAAATGCCTTTAAGGGAGCAGAAAGAAGAAGAATTGTTACCTGCTAAGGCACTAGGTTTTGAGGGAGCTAGGGATTCATCCTCTGTGAGGTCAAAGGTGAAATGTTATGGGTTAGTGAGTCTATTAGTAGCAACTAAATCTTTACATACAGTTAAGTTCTATGCTATTGAACTTAAGAAAGAGTATTGTACCAGCTAAACTAAATAAGAGAAGCATTACAGACGTGCATTCTATGATATTATTAGTTAAACATAGGTAGTCAAAAAAGCGTAAATACTGGCATATTTTAGTTACCTACACATGGCAATATTTCAAGTAAGGTGTTAAAATTGTGAGCAATAAGAATAAACATTGAGACCAACTCTTTAAGCATTCATTTTATCAAGCTTTAATTCATTCATTCATTCATCTTCTACTGCTTATCCGAACTACCTCGGGTCACGGGGAGCCTTTGCCTATCTCAGGCGTCATCTGGCATCAAGGTAGGATACACCCTGGACGGAGTGCCAACCCATCGCAGGGCACACACACACTCTCATTCACTCACGCACTCACACACTGGGGACAATTTTCCAGAGATGCCAATCAACCTACCATGCATGTCTTTGGACCGGGGGAGGAAACCGGAGTACCCAGAGGAAACCCCCGAGGCACGGGGAGAACATGCAAACTCCACACACACAAGGTGGAGGCGGGAATCGAACCCCGACCCTGGAGGTGTGAGGCGAACATGCTAACTACTAAGCCACCGTGCCTCCCAGCTTTAATTCAGTTTCTATGTAAATGTTTGTGTAAGAGTATACGTGAAGACAGGTGACAAATTAAAGGAAAGACAATAAAATAAAATACTAAGGTTATTTTATGTCACAATTTCTTGAATTTATAAGATTATGCCATCCACTAAAAGATAACATGTACACTAAAGTGTCATGGATAAGCGGATCAAGCATTGATCAGGTACTGTGGGGCTACTGCTCTGGATTTATTGCTTCAAGCTTCTTGACTTAACTTGATTAGTTCATATGTCTCTTTTTTGGATACAAATTCGTTAAGTATACATTGTCATTTCCTCTAAGAGGGCAAATGAACCCAAATTATCCCAGGGAAAGGCCTACAGCATAACAGATCCACAATTTTAAATTTGGCATGAGTATGTGTATGTATGTTTGGGTGTGCCCATGTGTCTGTGTAACAAGGTCAGTACGTATTTCTATAGAATGTTTTTTTAAGTGCTTTTTTTGTTTGTATACCTAAAACAGTAAGGCGAGCCGAGGCAGAATCTTGGTCTAATTCTGTAGTTACTGTGCAAGTGTATGTTCCCCCATCGTCAGGCTGGATGTTGCTAATGGAAAGCAAGTCCTCCTCCTTCTTATACTTGCTCCTAAATGCAGAAAACAGTTTCAGTGAGATACAAAATGACATTAGAAAAATCTATATGAGTGTGTTGGTAATGGAATAGTGTGATGTGGAGTATAGCATGCATTGCATACAGCCACAAAAAATGCAGGGGCTTGTCGTTTTTTAGCCAGAGGACAGTAATAGGGAGTGTGGAATCGTGTTTAATCTTGCAAGCAAAACGAGCCACACTTCCTCTATTGGCAGAGAGATGCTCTGGAGATCGGACAATTCTCGTTGGCTCTGGGAAGGAACAACACAAGTAAACATTAAACATTTAACAATTTAACAATGTAATAAATAATCATTAATAGTGGCAGACAAAACATCACCTTGTTTTTGTCAGATGTATTTTTTATTCAGAACATGACTTATGGCCCATATTAGAGAAAGTGCAAGCAGTTAAATTTTTGTTGTTAAGTATTATTCCACTTCTAGTAATTTATTTTATTTATTGTTCATTTTTGTTTGTCTGCTTTACTCAAACAGAATAATATAACTCTGCCTATTTTTTTCTTTCAATTGTTTTCTGGTTAACTTGAGAAATGTTTACTATGTTTACAGTCATAGGTGAACATTAGAATTCACCTTGAATATTTCAACAGAATTCACACTTGCAGAAGTATGTCATAACAATAAAACTTTTTTTACAAATAAAACAATATTTATTTTAATAAATTTGCTAATATTTTAATAGAATCCTCACCTTTGACTTCCAGATGGACCTGATCTTCAGCTTTGCCCAGAATGTTGCTTGCCACAAAACTGTAAGTTCCCTGGTCTTCATGTCGAACTTGCCTGATCTCCAGGGTACCATTGTCATGCAAGCTGTACTTCCCTCCATTCGGAACTAAACCCTGGCCATTCTTAAACCTATATCAACACACACACACTTGTACACACATACTTGGCATGGTGCATTCTGAATCATAACTCTACACAAGTATTTAAACTTTGTAGGACTTACCACCGCAAAACTGGAAAAGGTGAGCCAAAAAAAGGGCAATCCAGAAAAGCTGTTGTGTTCTCAATCACCTTAATCAGCTGGTTCTTGGGTCCCAATAACCGGGGGGCCATATCTGTAAATACCAGGGTTGTCAGGTTCAGTTATACTATTTTTCACTCCTATTTCAGAAATGTGCCTCTACCTCTGCACCAGATTCTGCTCAACATCTAACTACTTCGTTTTTAAATTGGTCTCTCACCAAGTATGTGGACAAAAGCGTTGGCCAGGAGGTAGCCATGTTCATTTGAGGCATTGCACTGGTATACAGCGCTGGTTCCAATTTGAACAGAGCTGAAAATTATAGCATCATTATTCACCTTCCTGCTTGGATTTTCTGGTGTACCTGGTTTCAAATGAAAAAAAAAAAAAAACAGACAAAAAGATTTGGTTTGGCAAATTTGTTGTTTAGGCAGCAGTGTCATGTTGCATTATGTTACAATATACAAGGATTGAAATGCAGACTCACTATCTATTGGCTCTCCATTTACAAGCCACTGGATGCTGGGCTTGGGGTTTCCACTAGCTAAACACTGCAGCTGTCCATCCTCATTGGGAGCTAGCACAAGGTTAGATGGCTTATGTAGCCAGAAAGGAGCAGCTATGGGAGGTAAGACATAAAATTTACAAATGGATGTGAATAAATTTTACTGTTTTATGGTTTTCTTAATTAATTGCCAAGTACATTAAAATGCATCAAACAATAAAATGTTACAAAGGTGCCCATTTTTTTGGCAAATTTCTTTGAGTCTGACCTTTAACCTCAACGGAGATAGTGTGGCGGATGCTGCCCATCTTATTACTGGCCATGCAGATGTAGCCTCCAGAATCCTCATCTGACACAGACACTATATGGATGGTTTTATTGAAGTTCTCAAATTTGACCTTTTTCTCTGGCAACTCCGCTCCTTTTTTAAACCATTTGATTCTTGGAGTTGGACTGTGTTGATAAGAAAGCACAGGAGTCAATAAGCAAAGTTTTATATATAGCATCTATACAATTTAAAAGCAAACCAGGGTGTTATATTTCAAAATAACTCACACTCCTGAAGCTATACACTCCAGGAGAAGATCCTCTCCTCGAAGCACCATCTTGGAGCTGGTTATTCCCGAGGGAGAGAGAAAGGTAGGTGTTGATTCTTGAATGTTGCGTGCTGTGGAACAGGAGAAAATGTATTTAGTAAACAGAATTTACACAGAGAAAGATAAACAGACCAAGAACACACACACACACACACACATACACACAGCAAGGTTATAACTTTCTGTAATAATAAATGGAGTGTTAGTGACACAGAGACATTAGCCCATTTGCTATAACACATTCTGACAACACAAAACCTGATCTGATTCATGGAAAAATTTCCAAGAAGGTGTGGACTTAATACATAAAATGAATTTATTAGTCACAAAAATAGTTGCAGTCTGTTTGTTGATTTTACTTTTGCCATATGCAATTATAGTATTCTAACAAGGAAATGAATCTAAACATAAATCAGTAAGACAATTTTATGATGGGTGTATTAGAATGATTTGTGGTGATTTTAATCATTAGCGGTTAAGATATGCCCTAACATCTAAAGTGGATTCCAACAGAAAACCTTCCCAAGTCATTTGAGTCAAATATTTGAATAATTGTACTTCAGTCAACATTGTATGCTGAGAATTTATCTTCACCAAAAGCTTCTAAATATAACATACAACATATAGCATTGTCCTACATATGTTACCCACAAAATACAAATCAACTGTTGTTGAAGCTAACATTAAACATTATATGTTAAGATATAACAACTTGTTAGCTTGTTAGTTAACTATAACTATCCTCTTGGGAATTTGTATACTACCTGAATCAGATCAAGTTCTATGCTGCCAGTTAAAAGAGGGTTGGTTGAGTGTAACTAATCATACAGTAGGTGTCTTATCTCCATCATAATATCTCAAAATAAATAAAGAAATAAACAAACAAACAAATAATTACATTTCAATAATCACCCATGTTGATATGTCTGTTAAGTCTATTAAATACTATTTAAACATTGTAGTAATGTCAGTTTTGTCAACACACCAGCATGCTAATTAACTACAAAGCACTAATGCAAGTTAGCCAACTAGCTAGCAAACTAACCATAACTGTAACATTAGACAGCTAACTAACATTAACTGAACCTTCTTTTATATAAATATGGGACTGTAATAACTGTAATAATTATAGGATATATTAGATATATTATATATATTAGATTATATTATATATGAAAGGTACATGACAATACATCAGTAGAAATGTTGTTTATTGTTAACTTGTAGGACTGCAGCTGGAGCTGGACTTGTAGCTATGTGTAGCTGATACATATTTTATGTACCTTGACTGTCTAGAGTATATAATAGTAGTATATCGTTAAACAATTTTATGTTAAATCAACAAATACCCAGTCTCAGCATGTGCTACAATTCCAAGTATAGGAATTTTTAGTATAGTTTTTTTTTTTTTGCTTTTGTTATTGGTATGCAAACATGAAACATGGTATGACATTTGCTTTCCTTTCTGATCTAGTCCTGTCTCCACACCTGCCCTGTCACTGGCTGATTACTTTAATGTGTTCATCTATTCTGTGTCTCACCTTCATAAGTCATTTTGTTTGTTTGTTTGTTTTTTTTCCTCCTTGTGAAATCAAATGTAACTTTTTTCTGTATTATCTCACGCTTCTATCCAGTGTCTTATTTCTTGTTTTCATTTTTTTAGATTTTGACCATTGCTAATGTTTTCATTTTATGATCATTTTCATTTTAATGATGGACATTGACAATGGTTCTTGAAGTTCCTTGTAAAATAAAATAAAAAAAACTTAAGTAACTTTTAAACTATTTGGTTAAAATACAGTTTAATTACAACAGGTGCAGCTAAATGTCTATCTAAAATACACAATTGTAATAGTAACAAGTCAGGCAATTATTGTGCTACAACAATGTTATATTGGCACATCGTTATTACAGACATAAATGCTAGCCCTGTTAGAAGAAAGGAAACTGATGCTAGAGCTGGTTAGGGGAGAGAAGAGATGCCAAAGCTCTAGACAGCCTTTCTTTGACTCACCGACAAAGGTGTAAGTGTCGTTTTCAGAGTATACAGTGTCATTAAAAGGTACCTCTGTGGACAGAATCAACGTCATCAACGTCCACAAAGTTTGTTGTGCTCTCACATGTTGTGATTTAAACTATTAATGCATCCAAATTCTGTTTCTGCAAACTTTCTACACAAAATAGTTGATAATCTCTGTATTTTAATTTCACTTCATCACAAGTGTCTTTCTGCTAGGAACTAGTAAACAAAAAGGTAAGTCAAATGTCAGAAAGAGGATGAGGGGCCCCTTCTGTCCTACTCCTCTTTCTAAGAACTGATTGGATCAATAGAATCAATTCTGAATAATGCTCACTAGCTCTCAGTAAAAACTCATCATCATAAATAAACAGCATCATCATATTTCAAAATAATGCAATTATGTATTGGTGCACTTTAAAAGCCAGGACATTTTTTATACTGTTAAGAGTATAGATAAGTGATGGATCTTTTTAGCTTTATCTTTTTCACAGAAGGTCCTTCATCTACTAGCTACGTGAAAAACATCTGAAAGGGGAGAATTTTAAAATATTGCAGTGTATTCAATCTGCAGCATGGAGGAATGCACTGTAGTAAAGCTGCACCATCAATATATGGCCAGATTCTACATCAGTTTTCTGATGCACATATTTAATCCAATATTATTCTAACATACAGTATATACATACTCATTAGTCAGCTCATCCTGAGTCAGCCCTTTACTCACTTGTCTGCACTTTGAGGATAAAAGGATTCTTCTGTTGGATTGTGTGTGTGAAGAGAAATCGAGCATTGCAGCTGTAGTCAGTGGCAGCATCCTTACTGAGCACATTAGAGAAGTAAAGATCTCCATTCAGACCCATGGACACTCGAGTGTCCTGTGCTATAGGCATCATTCCTGTGAAAAATGAGAAAAAGCATGTGAATTACAGTCTAACACTCATGTACCAGTGGTCTGAGTCATAGCTAGAAAATAAATTTCGACTTTTCCAGGGTATTATTGTAATTATGTAGATGCACTGTATATATTTGCTTTAGAATAAAGAGAAAACTTTATAATTTTGACATTGACATTGACATTGTGGAAAAAAAAAAGTCCATGTGCATTCAACTTCATTGTGACTTTGCTAACTGTCACATATTACACACCGTGTACTTTGATGACAATAGATGAAGGACATTTGGGCTTATGTGCATTTGCTGTTAGTTAGTGTTCTTTTGTCAGATCTGTTAAAATATTCCAAAGGCATTAAATCTGTCCTCTCAGCAGTTTGCCAAGCTACATACATACTGTACATGCACTCTCTCACACACAAATTCATTACCTCAGCACTAATATGCGCACATGGGAATGAGATGCAGACAGACAAACAATTCTGAATCAAAAGGGAAACAAACATACAGTCAGAAGAGGTTGAAATGAAGTGAAAAAGCGCTGACTTACTACTGTCCATCCAGAATGTTTTAGGTGGGGGAAGGCCAGGAGGTGGGTTACAGGCCAGGACCAGAGGTGATCCTTCACTAACTACCACTGGCTCCAAAACCTCTTTAGGCCACAATGGTGCCTCTGAGGGATAAGTGAATACGTTAGTACTAATCATTTCAGCACTAAACCTATTTCAAGTTACTGCAATGCTACAATCTTGGGTTGTGGTAACAGCTATTATTTGATTAGTACCTCACTTGACATGATGTGAGATTTTATTTACTTTCTGATACTTTGATCTTTCTGTCATGTTTCATGATTTTGTTATATTTGCATGTTCCTGCTACTGTGCTAATTTCCACGTCCATAAAGTTTCATTCTGTGATACACTGGATTTGACAGTCAATTGTAAGGTAATCAATAAGCAATTCCACTTCTGCAGAAATCTGATGTTTTATCACATCAAGTGCAAAGAGGCACAGTTCAGTCAGGAGTTACGTCATGTTTGGGTAAAAGGGCAACTGATTTAGATTCTACACTGTTAACTAATATGAAACACTTTCTAGCTTAGTCTCTGCTAATTCCAATCTGATCAAATGAATCAGAAATTTCTTGACTATATAGATCAATATTGTTTTTTGTTTTTTTGCAGAATATATGGTACTAACAATGACAAAATTTCCAAAGACTAATACAAAAATCATTTATATATCATTATCAAGACCATTCAATGCAATCACATGCACAGTTATTCATATATAGATTTTAACACATATGCCATGCATACTTACTGGACACTCGTAGCAATATTTTGTTGGATATGGCAGTGCCAAAGTCATTCATGGAAAAGCACTGGTATTCTCCCTCATAGTCCTCAGGCTTTCCGCCATTCCTAAAGCTGATCTCCAGTGTGCCTGAGCGTTTCCGCATGCTTACACGTGGATCCTTCTCCACATTGAAGAACTTCCCATTTCGTCTCCACCAAAACCTGTTTTAGTTACAGCGTTTCATCATTTCAAGATTATTAAAGAAAAATCTCTCATCCAAATTCTCAGGACGTTTAAAGCATGTCAAATATTGCTGATTGGAGACCATGAACATTCCACATCAGTGTTAAGGGAATTATGAACTGAATGTATTATTCTAGCACAATAGCACTGTGGCCAGACTAGTAGAAAATTATATAAATCTCAATACACTGACAGTCCATGGATGGGATTGATGTGCAAACATTCACATTAGCTGGTGGAAGACAATAAATGGAACTTCTTCCAGATACACACTATCATCTCTCTAAAGCTGGAGCTGGGCAAAGGGACTGGCATTTCTTTTGTCAGTTTGGAGTACAGAATGTAATAGCACACATTCTGCGCTAATGACTGTCAACTTTAATTAGAGAAAATAGAGACAGGGAGAGAGAGTTCAGTGGGGACAAAATGTGACAAAGGCATTATCCACCAGGATTGTGGTACATCCGGAGGGACAGTGAAACCAGATAAAAAAAAAATAAAAGAGGAGGTTTCAACAAATGGACAGTAATTTCTTTAAATAATGTCCAGCATAAGAGTCTAGGACGAAAATGGAGAGAAAGAAAGAAATACAAGATAGTAGAAAAGAAACAGTAGCAGAACACAAGATATAGCATTGTGCATGCTTACGTTGGTACAGGATTACCCTTGGCTTCACACTCAATGATGATGTTATCTCGGGGATCCACAATATAGTCCTTTGCTGACTGTTTCACAATAGTAGGAGGCTGTTTCACTGGAGTGAGAGGAGAGAGAAACAAAGAGAAACATCAGAGAATATCTGTGGATTACTATGTTCCCCTAATGAGCCTCTTTTGGTTAGAGTTCAAATGTTCAATGTAGAGTTCAATGTTCAAATTTTCAGAACATTTATGAATTTGTATTTTTAAAATCACACACTTACTGTGAGACAAATTGCAAAAACAGTCAGAACACTGAAAAGCCATCTCATGTTCTCCAAATTGACCATCTCTATTAAAACTAAGTGCAGAAGTGCAAACATGCCAAATTTAGTTGTGGATTCAAGTGACATAGCGGAGCGTTTCAGCAAGACCAGTAGAGGGCATTTACATCAGGGAATCCCAAGATTCTTTGTCTTCAGAATGGTGCATGCTTTGCGCGTTTGCAAGATATATTTCGTCTTTTATTTAGTTTGGTTTTTTTTTGTTTGTTTTTTTTTCTAAAAGATAGCAGAGAGGCAATTTAGGCCCCACCATGTCCTCACTTCCTAACAGATGATGACAGTTAAAATTTGTATTTATGTGCCTTGGAGCAAATACATTGTTTTTTATCTTGTATACTGAACACTAGAGAAGTGGGTCCCTTTGCCAGAAGATCACTAATTGTAAGGAAAAGGATAAATTCTATACTAAAATTGTTTCAAAAGCAGGTAGATAGTAAACATTCAGCACATCAGCTATATCAGTCTTAACTTAATTTTTTATTCTAGGAATTATGAAAGAGTGTCCAAAAATTGTGAAGAAAACTGAGAAGTTCAAATTTTATACTGAATAATCTCAAATGAAATGTTACTTGCAGAAAATCACTCTTTAACCAAACAAGTTAGTCTATGTTAATGAGGCACTTACAATCCTGCTGGATCCTTGCTGTTAGTTCCATCAAAAGGTGTGAGATGAAGAGAGACAAAGAATAGTGCACAAGAAGAACAAAATGACAAATTAGTACTGTCTACATTAGTTCACCAGACAACTAAGATTATATTTAAACCTTTTACAAATCCAGGTTTCTATTATTATTATTATTATTATTATTATTATTATTATTATTATTATTATTATTATACACAATGTTAAGTGACTGCAAATGAATAGGACATACCTGTTAATGGGGTTCCGATGTGTGGATAACAAAGATAGAGCAAAAAATAAGAAACAATATGTTAAGTACATTTCTGTATTATTGTAATTATAAGTAAGAAGTGACAGAAATTAATATTACATTGAATAGCGTTTAATCACTGCCATGGATAAGGGTTATTAAACACTTGTCTTTTTCTTTTGGTTTAAATGACAGCTATATTATGGGGTCTATCACATAGATAATAACTACAATTATTATGATGTATGACTGTGTGCAGTCCAATCTGTTGTTCTATTGTGCCTAAGCAATTATAAAAGATGACCTTCATTTAAAGGGCAGAATATCTTAAGCAGGAGTCTTCATAGTTGTTTGATAGAAGTCTGGTGACAGGTGCAACTCTGCCTCTATGCTATATATCATCTTACATCAGTAAAAGCACATATCTGAGACCTCTGGAGTCAGGACATCAGAAGGGGATTTTATTTGTGTGTGTGAGTGTGTATGTGTGTGTGTGTGTGTGTAAGAGAGAGGAGCAGGGGGGTTAAAGCAGCCAAGGTCAGCTGGAAAATGATGACAGCCCTCATCAATAGGCATCTCACTGGAAGAAGAAGGGGGTTGTGAGAAACTGAATAGGAAACATAAAATACTAAGAGCTATGCGTATACTGCTATCCACCAAGGAAGAAGACAAAAAACTCTAAAATGAATTAAAGAAATGCTTTATCAAAAAATGTTTTCATTCAAAAATTAAACTAAAAACCTGATCTTTCCAGAACACTGAGGCACCAAGATAAAGGTAGAACAAGCACTTTAGTTAACGTTTGCTCTCCTGCAAGTTCTGAATTTACAGTGGCCTGAAAAGTATTTGCTTGTTACACCTAAATGTTTTAGACCTTCAGACAAAATATAAAATAAAGACAACATGACAAAACACAAAATAGTGTATTAAAATGACCACTTGAATAATTGAAGGAAAAAATGTAAGTGCTCCGGTATGAAACAGAAATTCTCCCCTTAGTTAATCAACCAATTAAACAAATTTCATATTTTGGTTTAATCCGATTGGCCAGTGCGTATTATATAAGGATACAAATTCCATTTAGTGTGAGAGTTTGTGAGAAAAGTAGGCATATGGTACTTTACAGTATTATATGGTGCTACAGTTAAAGTAAGCCCAGAGTGATCTGATGGCAGAATGCACCCATTAGCCAATAAACTACTAGGTTTAACAGTCATTTTCTGAAAGATCATGTAATGTGTAACCTACAAATGGCATAATACAAAAAATTACAATTCTACATACATTATACTGTACAGTATATACTAGGACAATTCAGCCAGCTCAGTGGCAGGTCAATGCTGACAGACTGAATCTCCTCTCATTGTTTGGAATGGTGAAAACTCTCTTAGAGATGGGGGTGGGTTCTTTCCATTTTCTTTCAATTCATTTTTCATTGGATTTTTTGAGCAGAGAACAGAAATACAGGGGAAAAAAATAAGACAAAGCTCAGAGGTACCTGAGCAGTTGGACAGTTTTCTTGATTTCCCCCTGCTGATCATGTGTTAGCCAGTGATTATATATAAATGTACACAATATTTCTAGAAATTAAATTATGTCTAAATGTCTAAATCGTATATATATATATATATATATATATATATATATATATATATATATATATATATATATATATATATATATATATATATATATATACGTGTATATATACTGTACGTATAATGTAATACGTATAATCCACTAAAATCCACTAAAAATGTGGAAGGCAGACTCTGGGCACAATAAAATTAAACAGAACTCATTACAGATGCTATAGTGTGTGAAGTAATGACAGGAAATGAGGCATTAGGATCCAGAGATGAGAATATATCAATTCACATTATTCAATGTGTGTTCAAGAGAGAGAAAGGGGGGGAGTGAGAGAGAAAAAGAAAGGGGAGGTGGGAAAGGCAATTCTCCATTCTCTGTCAGGGCAATTTGCCTGCATTGCAAAAAGAAAACTTGACATCTGTATTTTAACATGAACTGCAACATTATCATCGCACTAAACACCTCCATATCAGGTGGCTTTTACTGTTATCCATTAGGGAGCACAGACTGCCATATGTCTTTTACCAAACCAATTATGGAAATAATTATTTACTCCCTAAGCAGTGATGGGTTTCTGCCTGTGTTATGATTGTATGACTCACGGTCTGGAGGGACATCAATGAGAGCCGCCTCCTTCCACAGCAACACACTGATTGACAGCACAGCCAGAGGAGCCCACTGCCCCTGCGGCCACATCTCTCTCGCCCGATTGGCTGGCTTCAGCCTTCACAGCCCTATTGACTCAGATGAACACCTCTGATCTAAAAAATCAACAACAATCAAGAAATATTAAAATAATTCAACTTATGAACTGTATTTTCTAAGCAAAATTCTTCATATAATAAATATTGATAGTATGAAAACCTCTTTTATGTATTTTTATGCATCTAAAATTTATCAGGACTAGAATACAGTATATTCTTTCATTGTGCATAATGTATCAACACTAGCAAAATCTACCACCAAGAGTACTGATTTTAGTATTAAAGAAATCTAATAAATGAAATCTGCTGCTTACTGTATTATTTAAGTATACAGGGGTCAGATAATAACCATAATATACCATAATATAATGTGAAATCTTTTTTATTATATTCCTGTATAATATAAAAATTAGGTGCTAAAAAATAAAATAATTTATTGGGCTGTTATATTCTCAAATCATGTCAGGAGGTGTGGATTAATTTTTTTTAATTGCAGCTCTGACAGTAGTGCCAACTAATTCAAATCACAGGCATACATCAAAGCGATCTTTCATTACATATATTTCCTTAGTAACAGCTCATTCACAGGAACTTGAATGGCAGATGATCTAGTCGCAATAATGTAAATGATTCCAACAAATTTTAAAAAGCACAATTCATATATAAATGGTATAAAACATCAGGAATTTCAAACCGAATATAACAGAATATAACAGTACCTAAACTGTAATCATTAATATTATAGTTTATAATAGTGTGATTTAAGTTAAAATGGAGTTTTGATTATGATATGCATATTAGTAGAGAGCAGAAATGTGTTGAGTGTGAATATAGTGGAGAGGAAAATCTCTGTTACATAGAACATATTCTAGTACATTAAAATCCACTGGTCCTAAAAAAATACAACAAAGGAGTGATATAAAATTATGGCAAAGTGTGTGCGTGTGTGTGTGTGTGTGAGAGTGTGTGTGTGTGTGTGTGTCTGTGCGTTTGTATCTCTCTGCATCGGCAGTTCGCAGTCTCTGCATCAGTACATCTGTCACTCACTCTCTAATGCTCTCTTTCCCTCAGTAGGAGAGGGTCAGTTAGAAAGCCACCAGTACAGAAGCCCCATGCCTTCCATTTCCATCTAGTTAACTTAGTATGCTTACAATCTGAAACTAAGACAAGCTGTAATCCAACACTCATCAAGCACTTTAATAGAAACAGACCTCTGTGTCCATTCAAAGATCCAATCAGCTAATCATGTAGCAGCAGCACAACATATATCATTCAGAAACAGGTTAAGAGCTTCAGGTAATGTTCTTATTGAATATTACATTGGGAGGGAGAAAATGTTTTCACTGACAAAGCTAAGAGTTAGTATTTCAGAAGCTGCTCATCTCCTGAGACTTTCTTGCAGTTTATAGCGTTTACATTAAATTATGCCAAAAACAAAACAAAACAAAACAATACATCTAGTGAACACCAGTTCTGATGGTAAATGGCTTCTTGATGAAAGAGGTCAGAAGAAAACACACAGACTTGTTCAAGCTGAAAGGAAGTCTACACTAACTCACTTTTTACAACCCTGGAGGGCAGAAAGGCATCAGAGAACCTTAAGGCAGATGGGACACAACAGCAGAAGACCCCAAGGATCTGTGGCCACAATGGGACTTACAGTATCTCCAAAACATAATGAGAGAATCACTGCAAGTCTATAGTCTTATACAGTATACATACCAACATGCTCACTGTATGACACCTGCACCATACCTAATATGTCCCGGGAGAAAAGACAAATTCTCCTGTCTCTGTCTCTTACTTTATTCTGTCAGTCTACCTTGCAGGCTGAAGAATAGACTCATATAACTTCACTTTAATTATACCAGAAACCAGCTGGAGAGAGAGAAACGTAGAGATGCTACTCTATAACAGTATATAAGATGGTAACAAATTTTTAAAACAGGGTAACTTCATTTTAAATAAGCCGCAATATACAGTACCTGTTACAAATCAAATCAGTATTTACAGATTAATTGGATACTATAAGCCTAAGTGCATCTTAAATCTTTTAATAATATTGTTGCTTTGCAGTTGTGCTAACTGATTTAATAATTTAATCTTTCCAGAACCAAAATTTTAAGGGGTGGACCTTAACCTCTAACCCTAACCCATACAATCATGTACAATAATAAACACACTTAGCTATAGCTGTAACACTAGCTGTAACAATTTGAAATGAATTTATTATTTCATGGTTAATGTAAAATAAACCAATCTTACACAAAAAAACAAAAAACAAAATGGTCTTATTCTAATGGACTCAAAACTTCTAATTCCCTACAAATGGCAATTTGGATGATGGGTTCACTCAGACAATTATCCATTGCAATACATTACATGGAACTTAATGGGGACAATGAATATTTTCCGACATGGGTACAGTGGGGACTATTTTTTCTTTTTTTAATTACAAAGGTTTCAATGATTTTTATTGAAACCTAGTACCTAAAGCCCAAGTTATAAGCACCAGCCTGTTATTCCACCAGGACAACACACTGAGAAAAACAAAGAGCTGCAACAGAAACATATGATGGAGCATTGAAAGACCACTTTTAACTTCTTCATGGAAATTATATGCAATCTGTGACAAAATGTGCTTGAGCATGTGGACTAAGAGCGTGTGCCAGTTGAGCATGTGGACTCAGAGCATGTTGCAGTCTGCCATCGCATAAATAGGTCTGGCCAACTGTGTCCTTGCTCGGCTTATGGTTCAGTCATCATTTTTAATTTTGCAAAGAAATGCTGTCAACTGCGCTAATTACAGACAGAAGCAGCCGGTCTAGGCAGTTTCATATTTAAATGTGTCTATTTAACAGTAAAATCATGAAGAAAGCAAAATCCTGCTTGGTTTCTTTTTTAAATGGTTAAAATCTATAAAATGTTAATGTAAAATGCTTCACTTTCCACAGTTCAATACACAATTGCATTTATAAAAGAGTTTTTATAAAATTTGATATATTTTATAAAATGTGCCTAGCTTACATGTGTTTATGAGATTTTGATGGATTGAAGTGCTAATTTGAACCTCAGCTACAAATATCTGGTGGATTTCCTAGTTAAAGGAATCCCAGCCATTTAGAAATGCTTAAAGTGCAAGATTAAAATGCAAATAGGAAGCAATATACTGTAGAGTTTACAGTCAGAAGGTTTAAGCAGGAATGCTTTGTCTGAAAATGGTTAATAATACATAGTCCTAAAATATAAAGATAAAATGCCTCAGGACAAACACTAATGACCTTAGTCTGTCTGTAAGATGAGAACTATAGTTAGATCTCTCTCTCTCTCTCTCTCTCTCTCTCTCTCTCTCTCTCTCTCTCTCTCTCTCTCTCTCTCTCTCTCTCTTTTTCTGCATAGTAGTAGAGCATACAGTGAGATGTCACCACTTTGACTACACAACAGCCCTCATCACACAAACACAAACAGATATTATAATTTCAAGCAATTAATACTCTCAGGCCCATCACAGGCAATTAAAGGCAATTATAAAATTATAGCTTCCCTTTTCCAGATACTACAGTCCAAATCACTTTTTCTTATTCATTATCCACAAAGCTATTCTGCAATCCCCTATTTCAGTTGGACAGAGTATGAGAGGGTTAATGGAAGAATATCTCATCAAAAGAAATACTAGCAGTGTCATGTGGAGAAGCTGATATTTCAATGAGTTATTACGGTAAACTGAGCTTGAAATGTTAAAAGAGATATCAATACCCTCATTAAACAAATACAGCATGTATCCACACACAAGGTACATGCTCATAAAAATAGAAAAGGGCTTCAAAATAAAACCCAGCAAAATAGCCACTGCTCTAAAGTGCAACCGGGGTCTTCACTATCATATGATTTGAATAGATATATTGATTACAAAATATTAAAGTGATTATTATGGAAAATTAATAATCAATTCATTATAAATAAAAAATAATCGATTACTAAGCTCACATATATCAGGGGTTAGTGAATTAAATTGTATTATACCATTGCAGACTCACTGGTATATCAAATAGATTGTATTATGTGGATGGAAAATGTAATCACGATTGTTTAAACTTCATCTATAGTAACAAAAATCGAATACTTACACAGTGGGAAATATGGGCTGATGGACTATGGATGATGAGAGCAGAGACTCTTAGACCTGTAAGCAAGCAAAGAAAAAAACCACAAATTATCTTCACAATTCTGGAAAAAATATTATTTCGTCTTCCCACAGGCCATTTGGGCCCTGAACCAGTGCAATTCCTAGGATTAGACTTTGGATTTGTTTGGCCCACACTGACTAAATATGTACTGTATTATCCTGTTAATGTACTGTATTATCCTGCATTTACAAAATGTATTACCTATATTAGACGGCACATGTCTAAATGTGTTATCTAATGTATCTAATCTAATGTATCTCCTATATAAGATGGCACATATTTTTCTTCTCTCTTAGTCCAAACTGTGCACTATACATCAATCAAATGAGGTCAGTTTCTTTACAGTCCAATCATTTCAGTTGATTATACAATCAAGTTCTTCAATATAGAAAAAAGTATCAAGAATAATGGTAATTTTAACCTTAAAGGCATCCTGGCCTGAGGATAAGCAAGAACTCTTTTGAAATGAGACTTCTCCTTCAGAAAAGCTAATGTAAAAAAGTGAAAACTGCTGAGATAAAAATTTTGCTAATTTGTTAAAAGCCAATAGTTATGTTTAACAAAGTTGACTTGTTTATGTTGCTAATGTCCGATTATGGTTCTAGTAACTTATATAACTGGCAAGGCAGCAAGTGAAATTCTAGTTAATGGTAAATCTTGGTTGCAGGATATTTGATTTCTGCTTGCTGTATTATCAGCGTAGCACATACTGTATTATATGTGTAGCATTTGCCATGACATATCAACAGCACACATTTAGTGACTGAAAGTTTTTAAGGCAAAACAGTGTTCTCATCAATATCGTCTTTTAACAGATCGCTTCAAATTGACCTTAACTTAAATTCATCAAATAAAATGATTTGCATTTTAATAGTTGAGTAAAATGCAGCACTAATAGTTGCTAATTTACTCTGAATCATCTGTACCTTTTCTTCAATATAATTTCTTGTCACTATTTCTCTCACCTGCCATTTAGTCATTGTTAAATTGTTCAAAACTCAGTTTCTCAGTTTTAAAAATGAAGAATGAATATGAATATAAAAATGACTGACAGCAATACAAAAAATGTATATAAGTATTACTGCTTATGTAGCAAATCACTGGACAATGGAACTTTGTGGAGTTATTATTTTTTTTTACAACAACAGTACAGCATTATTACACTGTAAACTATTGTTACTAATAAAGTCTCAGTGGGGAGAGAGGTGGCACTGGTAGCAAAAACGTTCATTAGCTATTATACTGTATATAGCATGATAGTCTTGTCATTCTACATTACTATAATGCAAAAAATGGATTTCAAGAGCTAAAGAAATGAATAAAGGTGTACAGTGGAACTCTAGATATTTTGTAAAATTACCTTGTCCTGTTGGATTTTTAACCAATTGGTTCAAATGAGAACTTTAAGAATGTGGTTTTGTCATAACATGCACATGCATATACAAACATGCACATCTCATAACACATACATACACAAATATGCACATGCCCTCAGTGCCTTAGGCTTGAGATGAGGCTTGGTATAAAGGACATTGAATGCTCTTGACTTGGTCCCCATCTGTCTATTTCTGTTCATTAGCTCTCTGTAGTGTCACAAACTCACATCTCGGCTCTCATCTGCCAGCCTCTGGGGCTATTTTGCCGCTCTGACCTCTGACTCAGTAAATTATGGGTCTGGGCAGGTCAGGAGGTCACAGCAGTAACTGTCCACTTGGATAGAGGAATAGACTCAAAGACTTGGACCATAACAACAATGGACAACTTCATCAATAAACCAGACTTTACATAATAATCATATCGCATTGGGGACAGCTGTGTCACAACAGTTACACTGTTCATAAAGCTTGCAGATAATAAAGCTTCTTAGTCATTATGTTACTTTCGGTTAAAATCGTTGTAGCAGATGTAGATTAAAATCACAATTTTACTGCAAAAAATTTAAATTATACAGCTTGAGTAAATGGGATTTTGCTACTACATAGTGATTTGGATTAAACTGTTTTGGAAGCCTGTTTTGGATGAATGTATGAATGGATAAACAGATCTCAGAAAAAATGAATGAATGCACCATGGTTCACATCTCATGCTTGGCAGAATTGAAGGATAGATGCCGCAAAGTGACCTAGTTTCAAGAGGAACAGAAGAGTGAATATGGGGGTGGGCAGCGGAGTGAAAGAAGAGAAACGTTTCTGTAGTAAAGGAGGATGGAGGAAGAAAAGTGTGGAAAAGGGAAAGAGGCATCTCATACTACCCCCAAGGATAAGCCTGAGGAAAGGGCATGTTCAATCAAAGATAAATCAATCTAGCCTTTCCCTGACTGATGCAAAGCTCTTCTTTCACCCAATGTACAAATTAAAATGTAAGTGGCAGTAAAACTGGAACATGTGCACACATTCTCTTCTCTCATTATATAGCTACTATCATTCTGTACACAGCCTTTTAAGCAGCCTTTATTCCAAAAAATATCTGAAAGACTTGCTGTCTCCTGACACATTATAGTTCATCACTGACTTGAGACAAAAAACAGACATCGGGGCTTTACGTTGTCTGATGCAGTGATGTTTGAAGAAAGTATAATGAGTGTTAGGGGGTGAGGACTCCATGAGTCAAGGAAATACAATTATGGGTCATTGGGCAAAACCAAACACAAAAGTAAAGCACCTGTCACTCAAATTAAAATTTTCGAATTCACATTCATGTGCTTTGATTTTGTTCCCAATTTTTTTGTCTATTGAAAGAGAAGGTCATCTGCATCTGAATTCTAAAAATTCTAAAAAGAGCTAAAAATATCACGAAAATCCTTCTGACCTAAATTATCATTATTAATTTTAATAATGCATATTTATATATAAATCACTATAGAACCAAATGATGAGAAAATCTTTACTCTGGTATTTCCTAATTAATCTGGCTTGTGACCAGATAACATCTATGATGTTCATGTTTAAAAATGTATAAATAACCTTCTAAAAGTCTAAAAAATTAATAACAAAAACCGATTGAGACGTTTAAATGCAGCGACTTTTGTCAAATTAGAGCTTGCAGTCAGAATGAAATATTAAAATGTAATTTCTTTCTTTTCACTTTTTAGCATGGCCAGATTTTGAAATAAGATATAACATATAGCACCATAATACTTAGTGGTAAGCACTCATTCAACACACACTAATTACACTGACTACTCAGTAAATTTAACATATTTACACAAACCTGAAATCTCTTAATCTTTCTGAACTGGAGAGCATTTCCTCTAAGGCCCTCTAGTACTTATCTATTACTGAAAACCTTTTACTACCATAATCCACAGACTTTGAAATCCTATCAAAGCTAATCTTAAAAATGTACCTCTTCTTCCAACACTTTCACTTTCAGCATTCCTTTTGGTGTGACACTGAGTGTTGAAAAGGGACCATGTATGCAAAATGTATTCAACTGATAACTTTAATATTACAGGTTTATTATCATATAATCTATGTATGGTTTATTATCATATATACTATATATCATATAGTCACTTTCCATCAAGTCTAAGTCAAGTCTGGAACTCTCACCCTTATGTCACGTCAGTTTTCACACACATGCTGGGATGTAAAAAAAAAAAAGGAAATTTGCCTATGCTATGCAAACTATTGGGCGTGCGTGGGTTTTGCGTTGGGTTTTGTTAACTGGCGACCTCAAATGGCGGAGTAGTGAAAGTAGTTTTCTGTGATTGGACCATAAACATAAAAACTCAATACACATACAAAACAGGTAAAGTGAATCATTTAAATTTGACTCTATATGCTGACTGTGTGTTGAAAAGGTTCCTTAAAATTGGTGCCTTTTGCATTACAATGGTTCAGCTTTGTTCATGGCAAATCAGAATCTCACATTTCTTTTATGGATTATCTTGATCAAAAAGGCAAATGCTGGTCTCTGCGTATCTCAGTGCTGATTTAAATAGTAAGCATGGATTTTATAAAGATAAACTTCATAGGCCACTTTACTAAACAGCACCATAATTTGATAATATCATGAAACTTCTAATGTTATTTGTTTTGTATCTTTTCATGGCTTTTGATTTGTGTGCTAAAGTGAAGGCAAAGAAAGTGAGGCATTTAGAGTCATTTGTGTATTCCAAAAAGAAGTAGACTATCTTTGTGTGGAAACAAAGAAAAGACCAGAGGCTTGTGCGCATGCACTTGGTTTAACAATGATAGGGATTTACCTAAGATTTGCATATGTGTGGTTTTATAAACCTAAATATTCCAAAGCTTCCAAGGCTTTGTGCATTTACCACTTTTTTTATTAAATGAAAATGTTAATACGTGACCCAATGATTTGTGTACAATCTTTCATACACCCATTTCCCCCCTGTTTTCAGGCAAAGAAATAAACTGAGCAAGATTTATTTACTTAATCAAACAAAAAAGAGTTCCTGATTTTTTCATATTCTTTTCCTCTTGACTTTCTCTTTTACTCTATTCCCCTTCCCCCAACTGTATGCTTTCAAAAAGCAAGAACAAAACACAGGCTCATTATCCAAACTGCATCTCACTTCCTGTGAGCGCTCTCATCCAGACTCCACCCTAGCCAATAGTGGAAGACCTGGTTGTTATGGGCCCTTAGCAACAGCATTGGGTCGGAGAGGATTAAGTGTGTGTGTGTGTGTGTGTGTGTGTGTGTTCAAGGCTAGTCCCGCTGGGTGTGTGATAACAGAGGTACAATACGCATTACCAAACCAGCATGTGTGGGGTCGGGTGAGTTTTAGTGTATAGTTTAAAAAGCCTCTCTGAAAATAAAATATTTGTAAGATTTACTCACATTACAGTGAATACAGAGACTGAGACATTCCTCAATTATAAAAGCAAAAGCTAAGTAAAAATCTTTTGATGAAAGATTAAAAAATTGGATTTGTATTGCAAAATGCTGACCTAAAATAGTTTTTCAGTGGAGACACTGAGAAGTTTCTTTTTCATGCCTATATTAGAATGATGGCTTTATATATATAGTGAACAAATATATATAAAACAAAGTCTAAAAATAATAAGTGATATTATTTCTTACTTTGCTAAGGAGCTGATTTGTATGTGATATTAATGCAAGTAAAAAACAAATGATCGAAAGTTCTACAATATAGTACCTCTGAACACTATTTGTGTTATTACTTATATTACTACGGTATGTTTTCCATATGGATATAAAGGTCATGGATAGGCCACTTATAAATATTTAATGTGACCTGTTTTCCTTTGGCTGTCTTGATATAGACCCTGATCTAAAAGACAATTTTAAATCTAAATATGGAACCAAAAGCCTAATTTTCTGAGACCTTGATAAATGCAGACATCAGCATTCAAAATGGTGATTTAGGTTAGATGGGATGGTTTACAGGAATAGCTGCTGGGTCTAATTTGTACAGCACCATCTGCCTGGAGTTACGATGATGATTAGAGATGTTCTGAAGCTCCTCATGTATTTGACTGCTGTGCCATCTCCTGGGACACAAGTATCCCTGTCTTCCCCCTTTTCCTCCTTTATCCACTTCTCTTCAACTCACTCTTCACCCCTTCACTACATATGGAGGATTTGTGAGCAAAGCAAGAGGTGAGAATACAGTCCCATGAGACCCTTCAGTCTCTGTGCTCAGCAGGGTGCATGTGTGCAGGGGCAGAAGAAGAGTGAAAGCTTAGCTGTTGACAAATCCATTAATTAAACCCTTAGAAATCCATCAACTGCATAATAACACTTACAAGACACTGCTCCAAGAGCAAATTTAGGAGTTGCTTCTTTCATGCTTCTTTCTTTTGTGATTCTATTCACTTAAGCAAGTCACCGATTTGGCTTTTAAATTTGAATAAAATTTATTTTAAAATTAAAAAAGCACTAATTCTGACTGCTATATTTTAGCCTTCCCAAGATATGGACTAATTGTTATTTTGCTTTGCATAATAATAACAATCAATACACTTGAGAGCTTATTCTTTTTCCAATGCTCGGCTTAAGTTCCAAACAAAGGCCCTTCCAGGAAAAGGATTAATTATTGTGTGCATCTGAAAAACTGTCAGACAGAATATTCTATGAGACAAAAATAAGCTTGTTCTATCAGACGAACACTGAAGGACAAATCGCCTTGTCTTTTGATCTGATGCTGTCTAAAGGGCTAACGAGTCACTGGACTAGATCCGCTTAGTATATGCGCATTATATTTCACCATAGCAGCATTTTCCTAGCTGTCAGTTCAGCTGAATTCATTATACATACAGAGTCAACTGTTATAACATCACTAACACAATATGCAGGTATAAGTCAAAAAATATGTGTTTACTTGACCATGGCACCCATGTGCCTGATGAACATCCTATTTCAAAGGAATTACATTACTATTGAATTTGGCCACATATAGGGGTTATGGTCAGACATCCACATGGTTTTGGCTATAACGTGTACCATTTCTTATAATTTTATTTATACGAAATCAAATGAAATCCATTTTGCTTCTTGTAAGTGATTACACTAAAATAGCCTGATGGATATTAAATAAAACGTATTATAAAAATGTATGTTCAGCAGGTTGCCTCCTAGAATATAGTCTTCAATTAGCTTACCAACATACATGACATTTAAACCTTTAGTAAACTTTAATTTTAGGTAATTAAACCTAACCAGAAGTTACACTCTGAAGCACAGCTAGTCCACATCTCAGGGAAATGTGTGTGTTTGTTTTTTTTTTGCAAAACATGTATTAACTCCAGACACACACCAAATACTGCATGGCACATTCAAACACATTTTGTTCTCTTCATGCTACACCCGTTACTATAGAAAGTAGTGGGTATAGTAAAATAATAAATATTCTCTTTCCTTGTATTAGCTAATGATAAAATTTAATCAAATTTTATTTTTCTATAACCACAAAGCAAGTGAATTTGCCTGACCTAAATCTGTGCAGATTTCTGTTGAATGTCTGTTTACAGGTGCACCATGCAAATATTATGAATTTGAATGTGCACTTACACAACAGAAAAGCACAGACACACGCACACACACACACACACACACACACACAAAATACACACACATTTGTGTGACATCTCCAGACACTGGGGTATAGATATGTACGTATTGTACATATGTAACTAGCTATATTTTATATTCTATATTTTACTTTTCTGTTTGTCAGGACTTTCTTGCTAAACCTGACAATATAGATTCCACTTTTCTTAAATAGTGAGTATTTTTCATGACAAAACAAACACACACACACACACACACACACACACACACACACACACACACCGCACAGGACAATCATTATTTAAAATTCAATTTATTTACATTAATAAAAGGTAACTGAATGTTATATGGCAAAATGCATGTGGAGGCCTGGCCATGGCATCCATATCAGTGTATAATGAAGGCATGCATCAAGACCCTTCAATGTTCTGGTGCTTAAAGAATGGACTGAACTTCCCCTAGTTTCTGCTAAATGCCATAAATGTAAATGTCAGTGTAAATATGCTGGCCTTTCACAAACAATTGCCAAAAAGTTTAAGTAACATGTTTAGAATGCCCTTCTATGCAATATAATGATGCTACTAACTATGCAACTAAGTGGTCAAAAACCTGTTCCAGTATGACAATGCTTTGGTGAGGTCCATGAAGACATGGTTTGCCAAGGTAAGTTTGGAGGCACTCAGCTGTCCTGCACAAAGCATTGAACTCAATTGCTTTGAACCACCTTTGGTATGAACTGGTACACAGACTGTATGTCAGGCCTCCTCACTTAAGATCAGTGCCTGACCTCAGTAATACTCCCATGAGTGCAAATCCCCAAGCAACATTCAAAAGCTAGTGGAAAGCCTTCCGAGAAGAGTGGAGGCTGATATAGCAGCAAAGGGACAGCCAACTCCATATTAATGCCATGCTTTTGGATTAGGATGTTTAACAACCACATATGGGTGTTATGATCACACTAAAACATTTCAAAATAAAAAAAGTTTTAACTTAGAAACAAAACTTCCCCTGTTGCCTTAAAAATGTTAGTAAACTCAACATGAAGATAAACTTTCATTCACAAGAATTCACAGAAATTACTTGAAAGTTTCATTATTCAAAACGCATAAACTTTAAAACGTAAAAGTATATAGCTATCATGTTTTACAAGGCAGGTGTCCACTTACTTTTGACTATATGGTGTAATTCACAACAGATAATATGTTGTACTAATGATTGAATAATGACATTTGAGTAATAGGGGTTAATCAGGACATTTTATCGTGAACAAAAACTAAACCCTAACTCTACATGACACTGGTTAAATCACAGAAACTGACATCCTCATTTTGTAAAATCTAAAGAGATTGTTGGAAGAGATGAGCTTTGTGCATACCTTGGTATTATACTTGCAAAATAATCTAAATGACCCATAAATTACGAAAAGGTAAAGTTTTGATTAGAAGCAAAGTTAGAAGATAGAAGCAAAGTTTGAAGCAAAGAACAAACATGTTCTTAACTTAATTCAGATTACAGTGACTCAACATCCAACTTCACTGTCATTGATCAATCAATCAATTTGTTCAAATTATTCTTGAGATCTTTTTCCTTAGCGTTTCTCTGTAACCCCTTAAATTCCCAGAACTCTTTGTCAGGTTTTAAACCAAGTTTCCTGACTGTAACTATACACTTTCTACATTTTCTTTTTATTTTCAGAATATCTTTCATGTGGAAGGTAAGCTGCTGTTTACTGACAGTAACCACAAGGACATTACGTGGAATTATCTCAGGTTTCTTGTGGAGAGGGAGACACAGTGATAAAAATAGCAGAAACAGGCTAGCACATCTAACAAAGAACAATTAACACTGCTTTTCGGGAACAGCTGGATAACGTTCATCAGCGCATAAAAAGTCATATTTATATAGTTTTTTATTTATACATTTTTAAAAGAAAATTAGGAATTAAAATAATCTGTCTATGAAAAATAGAGGCTAGATTTTTCATTGTTCAAGACTAAATCCAGTCTTCACTTAAACTCTTTTTCCAGAATCCTCAACCTTTTGTTTAAGATTAGTATGGATTTTTCCATCTCTGGCACACTAATGCACAATCTTTACTCTGTTGGCTTCCCAGAACACAAGCTTATTGTTGCACAAGTCCCATATCCGGATGTTTGGTTTATTCAATAAGCATCATTAGGAAACTGTTATATAATCAGTGTTATTTTTGTAAGGGGGTTTGCCAAAAGAGTCTATCCTGGGTGCAATCAGTGTTATTTTTAAATGGGATGAGTATTTGCAGAAACTTATAGATAATAAACTAAAATGGCATTATGGCATTTACAATTTTCCCTTTTCAGTGTAGAAAAAGAAAATAAGACAAAGGAGGCAAGAGACATGGTATTAATGGCGGAGCATTTTAGAGTACTACTGTATGGATGTATGGACATCTGGATGGGGCGTAGTAACCATACATGCTCTACTGTGCATGCTACAGTATGCCATGCATCTCTTGCAGGTAGACACTACAATGGTGAGGAAGTCTAATAAGAAACTGATCTAGAACCAGCAGAAATCCAGTGAACTGAATATAAGGCTTAGAAAGAAGGACCCAGAGCAAGAGAAACAGTAAGAAAGATGAAGAATAAGAGTAATGAGAGTAGAAAAAAGGAACATTTAATCCTCTTTGTTTAAGGACTCTCCATGTTGTGTCAAAAAAAGAAAAAGAAACATTTTTTTTTTTTTTTTTTACAATTTTTCATGAAAAAAAGCTCATTAAATGGTTTAAGTTTCCCTCAAATAAAATCTGATCCAGTTCTATTTAACATGGATTTCTACAGGCTCTAAAAATAATAACAATAATAATAACTATGCTCTATTTTTCTATGCTTCATTCTTTTGCATATTGGAATTTGTCATTCCTGTGTTGAAATCCGAAAGCTATATCAATGATCCTAGACAGTTCTCTGAATAAATCTGACAGAAAATCTGCCTCAAGTTAAACTGAAACAAAAGCACATAATCAGCCTGACAGAAAATAACCACTAAGCAACAAATCCACGCAGTCACATAAAGAATGAAGTGTGACTGTCAGGGATCATTAAAAACGATGCTTTGTTAGATTATAAAGCTTAAGATTATAGCACCAATTGCTATATGAGTTCATCTGTGTCAGACAAACTCATCAGTAAGTGTCTAAACTGAAAGCCTCTAATAACCCTTTCTTACTATTTCATACATTAGTTATCATCTAAACCCAGCAGTGTGGAACATGAAAGGTGCATCATAGATGCACTGTGCAGACACCAGACCAAACGAGAACCACTTCTCACAGGCACACAATTATATTTGTATGTGTGTGTGTGTGTATATATATATATATATACACACATACATATATTATTTTTTTCATCATCTTGATGTTTTTCAGTCAAAGAGATAAATCTAAAAAACTAAAGTCTACAACAAAGGGATAGCCATAATATCACTCTGAATACAAGGTTCCAAACCGTCCAGTTTTGTTAAGCAAAGCAGTCCAACAATTATCCAAATTTCACTGAACCCATGGAATAAGCAGTACAAAGCTCTGAGCACATTAAACACATTAAACATTAAACTTCTTTCTCTAGAAACTAAAATGACAATTAACAGAAAATGTAGAGTCACCAGAAACACAACTGCATTACCTCTCACATAAGATTTCCTGTCCTGGTTAGACAGAGCTGGCACACACCCCGAGGCATCTCCAGCAATGGTAAATTCCTTCCGATACAGTCAGTACGTGATTTATGATGCCAACTCTCTTGGTTTAAATCCACATTTGCGCAGAAGTCTGGGGCACTGTGTCTTTGTGTGTCCTGAATGAGAATAGACTAGTAAAATAGAGTATGCAAAAGGATGTGTATGTGTGTATATATACTGTACAGTATATATAAATGCCTCTGAAACTGGTTCAGGAGAGCTTCTCACTTCTCATCTTGGTGCATCTCTGCTGTTGTGATTTTGGAGATTTCTCTCTCCTCCACTCTCTCTCTCTCTCTCTCACACACACTCACTCACACACACTCACACTGACACCAAACACAGATTCCCATCTGCTGCTGCCCATTTGGCCAACTCCCAGCCCACCTCATGAATAATAAACAGCCCCCTGGGCTTGCACCCACCCCCAAACCCCCATCTTGGCAGAAACATGAGCACATGCATTCACATGGATGCACATCGGCACACACATTCACATACACCATATCAGATGCATAAATATACAGAGAGATGAAAGGCATTTCTCTCTGAGCTTGACCTCCGTTCCTCAACCCACTGTTCACACCAAATTTTTTTCTGCACCCTCTCACTTCTATCCAGACAATTAAAAATGTGTTAGACACGTGCAACGCCTCCTTCATACAATCAGAGATGACCATTATGAGCAGGAATAGATAACCATCAGCTACAACAAATGAAGACCAATCTTGTCCCACTCCTTTCATCATAGAACAGGAATCTGACCAGGAAAAAAGAAGACCAGGTGTCTTCAGCTGTCCAGTTTAAGTAAACTGCCTGTACCTGCTGTCAACACTGTTTCCTGTTCTTTGGAACCTGATGTGGTCTTATGTTCTAGCCCGACCAACCAAGATTCAGCCGTCTTGTGATATTACCACCGAACTGCCTCTCACAAAACCAGAAGCCATACCATGGTCAAAGATCATATCTTCCACAGTCTGATGTTTGATGTGTATATTAAACTGAATTACAGGACCAGGATCTGCATTATTTTATGCATTTCTTTAACATGACTGGTTGATTGGATAATTGTAAGAATGTGTACTGTATATGCATTCCTAATAAAGTGACCAAAGAGTGTAGATTAATTGTAATAAAGACCAGTGAACAATGTAATTTGCATTCCCTCTTATGTCTACTCTAATTAGGTATTAAATACCAGTTATTAAAATAACGGCTCACAAGTCATTATAGGAGATGGAACATTCTTGATTAACTTCAGTCTGAAATAAACAAGGTCAAAGACAATGCAGGATCACATCATAACCAGAGCATGAGATCTATGCAAATATATGGGCAACCTCCTAACTACCTCCTCTGTCACATTCAGCTTATGAACCCTGCAACCTGAAAAGGACTTTCAGAAGTCCAACAATGAAAACAAACATTTATAAGTCACAGATTGATCCGTTTATAGATTGATGTCATTTTGTTTGAATTCTCTTTGAGCTATTTGAACAACACAAAGATATAAGATGCCATGAGAACAATATCAGTTACAAAAGAAGGCCAATACTGAAATTTTTAAGTGTATATCAGGAGCAGCTATTATGTTATAGCTGATTGTCCAGCTAGTGAATCCTCTATAATACCGTATGTTATAAAGGCATTCACTTACTCTGTGTCAGGGGCTCATTTGAGAGACTAAAGGACCAAGAGAAAAAAAAAACAAGCATAAACACATACATTAAAACTAATAAACAAATCTTTGCTCCTCTCTAGCTCTTAGACAGAGGAATGCTATGTGCAAATACTACCTCTTGTAAAAGTTTTTGTTTGTTTGTTTTTATCTCTTACAGTTGGACAATTACAGCTCTATGGATGGCAGTGTAGGCATCCTTAGCCGTGGGTGAAGTTTTACATTCCCTTGTTGATTCTGACGTCCATCGTGTGGGCTTCAGTGTTGCTCGATACAAAACAAAGGCACTGTGGATTAAAAGACCGGGTTGTTTTCATTAGATCATTTTTACAACTCTGAAAAGCATGGATAACGACACAGAGACACATCTGATGTGGACAGAATTTGTTGCCTGAGGAAATTATCAGCTAATTCATTTCTGGAGTTTTAACTGTATGTTTTAATTGTTTTGATAAAATGTATTAATGTAAATATTAACATTTCACCATAACAGTAACAGGTGTTAAAAACTGTTTATAATATGAGTGATATCTATTAGATTACTACATAAATGGACACATTTATGGAGTGGTCATCAGCCAGTTGATGGTATTTAAAATCACATTTTTAGGTTGTAAATCTGGCTTTAAAAAGACCTATATAGTGAAAAAAAAAGTTTATATAGTGTATAGTTAGAGTAATTAAGGGGACAGTTTTATACAGGGTATTAGTGTTCTAATGAAGAAAACACAAACAGTGTTCACAAACAAGTTTTTGGAAGTCATGTCTCATGTTAATTAAATATACTCAGATGTCCAAGAAGTTTTTTAATTTATTTATTTATTTTAGCATCTTGATTACATTTTTTCCATTCTAGAAGACTTAGGATGATTTCCTGCAAATGCTCTTAGTGAATCTTTGACATTGTAATCTGTCTGTAAATTATTCAATCCTATGTGAAAGGCATTCTCAGAAGATTTTACATTTTACTTAAAGACTACTAACAATACTGTAGTAGTAAACAGGTCTTCTAATAACTCTGCCATCAATCTGTGTATTGAGGCGTGACAAATTTAGCTTCTTAAGCAATCTCTACCAGTGTACTACTCAGCATAAAGTACATGCATTAACACAGCCAGTGTAAGAGTACGCACAAAGAAAATAATAATACCATTCATACAAACATGATTGAGGGTATTTAAATGTAAATGGTTCTACTTTAAGACATGCATTGTTTAAATATTTAGGAAGTTGCATTGAACCAAAAAGGCAAAAGAGGGATAAAGAAAGGCTCTGACACAGACAGAGAGAGAGAGAGAGAGAGAGAGAGAGAGAGAGAGAGATGACCATATTACACATGAACAGACAGCCTCTATTATGCTAAACTAATACACTAAACCACAAAAAAACAAGGCACATTATCAGAACAAAAGACCTCCTGGAGTAGAACACAAAACAGACAAACAGGATGCCCGGCACATTTGAACCTTAAATTCCATCAACTGGACAACTCATTACAGAGCAACAACATACTTGGGTTTGGGGTAACTACAGTCATCTTCAATGAGCTTATGCCCTCTTTGGCCTCAGATTCCTGTTCTTTGCTGGCATTAGTATAATCCAGTGTAGTCTGCTGCTGTTGAAGTGTGTTATGCTGTGCATTTTGCTCACCATGGTAGTAAAGCCACCATGATTATTTAAGTTACATCAGCCTACCTGTCAGCTCAAACCCACATTGGTCATTCTATTCTGACCTCTCTTATCACTTTTAAAGCTATTTACTTTTAAAAGTGCTGCTTACTAGATGTTTTAGCTTTTTGCTCCAAACACTAGTGATCTGTATGGTTTTATGAATTGCACTGTCACCATGTGATATAGTAGGGTTCAATAGGAAGACCTAAATACTCATTAATATTTTAAGATTTTACGTTTATTCATGATTAGAATATATTTGGATCTTCATGATGTTGAAACCTCTATCTAAAGTACAATGAGAATCATTTCTATTATTACATAGACAAATATATTTTCCTATTGTTAGAAATGTTGAACTGTCGTATATAATGTCTATATGTTGTTGTTATCCTTTGACTGCTCCCTGTTCAAGTCTCTCTTGGGGGAACCTTGAAGATACCATGTCAGCAAGTCAGTCACTGCAAATCAGTACAAAGTTTTTGCTGACTCATCTTTTCCATGATGACCCCATCCACAGGCCATGAAGGATCGGTGAATAGTCTAATGAGTAAGAAAACAATGTAAATCATATGCTTTGACCTTCACAGTCACAAAAACTAAACCCAGCAGAACACCTGTGGAAGATATTGGAGCAATGTGTTATACAGTGCTCTCTACCACCTTTATCAAAATATTAACTGATGGAACAGTTTTTAAAAAATTGTAAATATTTGTTCAGTACCGTTTTAGAGACTTTGAGAACATTGAAAATGGGGCAGTGGTGGCTCAAGCTCTGGGCTGTTGAACAGCTGCCACTGTTGGGCCCTTGAGCAAGGTTCCTAACCATCTCTGCTCCAGGGGAGCTGCATCATGGCTGACCCTGCACTCTTACTACAACCTCCAAAGTTGGCATATGTGAAGAAAGAAATTCACTGTGTTGTATACATGACTATAAAATGCTTCTTCTTACCATAACCAAATCCTGGCGTTTACATTAGTGTGTGTTTAAAGATTAAAAGTCATCAATTAAAAAAAAGCACAGTATTAATATTATCTCACCTGTTTTCTAAAAGCACCTGCCCTTTAACTTTAATAATGAACATATGGTATTATAAACAATAATTAAATTATATGTTTTTTTTTAAATACGCTGTGTGTATGTGTGTCATACGCAGTTTGAAGAGAACAATGCACAGTTCAAACACTACATAATAGTTCAAACAGTCTGTACATGGATATTTGAGTAAGGCTAATATGCCTGTTAGCAATGCATCTGTGGAGCCAAATTCAACCATGTATACACAAATAACCATTAAGTCAGAGGATTACAAATAAAAAAGGAGCCTTTGGATTTGTGACAGCTGGTGTATTTGCTGTCAGGCCCATACCCTCTATTCCTTCTCTGTCTCTCCTCCTCTCTAAATTGATCTTAAACCTATGTGCTCTTGTACTGAGAGAGTGTTCTGAAGGGTCAGATTAATTGTAGCAGTCCAGAGCAGCTGCTGCCACAGGCAAACTACACTCAGTAGTATCTGCCGGTCTTCCTCTTTCACCCTTTTTTTAATTCATCACTATTTATTTCCTTCATTTCCATTCATTTGTGCTATAAATTCAATCACATAAAAAAGAAAGAAATGCCAGATATTGGAAGTTATCAATGAATTATTTTGGTTAGATTTAAGCAGAATAGAATTTGAGTGGCAATATTAGTTCATTTTACTTTTTTTTTTTAAGCATGCATGTCTGTGTATTGACCTTACACACCAGCTAGAGTTTAACACTATAATGTTTAAAGAACTGTCAAGTATATAACAAACAGAACCCATGCCACCTAATAATTAATGTTACTTTCAGGCAATGGATGGGGTCAGAAGTTAAGATCAGGTTATCCATTTACAAGAGCAGATGTCACATATGCCTTAGTCAGAAAGACAAAGAGCTGAGTCCAATATAAACAGCAGGACCCTGAGTGTCCGTGCATCTTAGCCATACGCCCCAAGAACTCCACTTCCATGTAGCAACCCTTGTTTTAGGTGCACCACTCTGCTGTATCATAATTATTATGTTTATTAAATATGTGCAATAACTCATAACTCCATTGGACACTTCAACTGTCCACCTCTTCCTCACTCCGTGGGAGAGCTTCGCAGCATATTTCTCCTCAAGAAGAGTCGCAACAAATCAACACGTCTTCTGAGGTAAATGTCTTCAAAACACTGGGCTCAAAGAAAAAAAAATTTTGACACCCACTAGTTCTGGTGCTCGTCTGAGGACAGGAATTTAGCGCAAGACAATCCACTGCAACGCGGACTAAACCCTGTGCTAGGATACAGAAGATGAACAGTTAGTAATCTGTCAGACAGTAATCCAACTACTGTGTTGATGTCTGGTAGGGTCACACTTCAGACCTATTTTACACGTTTACGCAACATAACTTGTTAAACCTGAGACTGCGTTAAACAGTAACAAAAGCACTTCCCTGCATGTCAGTCACAGAATGGCTGCCACATGCAGGCCTATTCAATCTCGCCTCTCTTGTGTGTGGGTTCAGCCTCCCCATCAACAGGAGGTCATGTCGTTGCTTCAGTTAATTGCTGGCCAGACTCCCATAATGCCTGCCATAAGTCTGGACCATGCAGGGGGAGCCTTGGTTTCCCGCCAGTGTGTTCATGCACCCCCTTCTTTAACGCGAATGCACATGCACATGCACACGCACAAACACACACACACACACACACACACACACACACACACACACACACACACACAATGTTTCAGGGGACAATAGAGCAAAGCAGCTGGACTGCAAGACTCAGTAGTCCTGCATAAATAATTATTGAACAGAGAAAAGCCATCTGTAGTATAGACCAAACATCTGCTTCAAAATCAATAAGAAACCTAGCAAAAGATTGTATACATTTCATTTTCTTTATGCTTAAATGCTTGTAATTGTTTTTCAGTTGTTTAATTTGTGCAATTCTACTGTTCAGAGGGCAATATCAGCTTCTTCTGAGCTTCTTCACTGCAGGACAGAATGATACTTGATGCCAACTCTCATGGTGATGTCACCTCCCTATAGGAGTTAATGAACACTTGTTCTGAATGTAAACACTACTGCTGATCTGTTACACCAAACATGCCTCTGAGAAATCTGCTAAAGAGAGAGGGGATTGGCTAAGGGAAAAAGAATCCCTCCAAGCACTAAGCCTCTCAAAATGCATGAAAAGACGAACAGAGAAACATTGTCATGTTGACAACTATTATTCCCTGATGAGACATGGGACAGTATGGTGACAGGGTCAACAGAACAAAAACAGACTGCTTGCTTGAGAAATATTGAATTTCAGAAACCCCTCTGTGAAACACCTGGAGGCATGCTTATTATTCCTGGGAATGAAACACTTGCACCAAAACCATGGTTACTGTATGTAATGCTTTATTTGGTGCGACAGTCACTGTCAGTAACTACTATACTGACAACTGTATTGTATTTAAGGAATCTCTCGCTTCCTTTATCAATACAATATAATCTGAGAGGTTTATTGCAAAACGGCATCCTAAAATTAATAAGTAAGATTATACATTTTTTAACATAACCCAATAGTGCAATACATACTACAATAATGCTGATGCTTTTTTAAGCAATAATTTTGGTTCACTGCTAGCTTGCAATTTTTACTGAACCAGTTAATTTTGTTGTAATTATGTGAAATTTATGTAGTGGGTCTCACTTCCTATCAGCACGATATCTGTTTTAAGGAAATCTATTAATATCTAATGAATACTGATATGCAGGATATAGATAGAGAAAATACTTCAGTAGAGTAATCAGAGACAATTTGGAGCAAAACAGGGGCAACCAAGAGGCATATATCATCTCATGCCAAAATAAATATTTTATAAAAGCTCCCATTATCCAAGGAAGAGTGTCTACCCACCCCTCTGTATACTCTACACTAAATGCTGAACTACCCTTTATCCTGTACGGCATACATCACATTGAGTTATAGCAACTCTGAATGTAATGTCACATTATTTTCTTTGGCAGTACTGCACTATGACATTTCCCCTAACCTACTACGGTCCATTACGCTATAATCATTCTGCACTTCTGGATTAGATGTTGAGCACTTTGTACGAATCGATGGACTCACATGAGGTCAAGGAGCATTAGTTTCCCTCAGTAACAACCTTCAAAAGAGAGAAGCACAGACATTGACCTTTAGGTTACGACCTTTAAGAGAATAAAAGTAGCTTACAACCTCGTCAGAGAAAAAGCAATCAGCAAATTTTACAACCAGGACAGTGAGAAATAGACTAAGACCTGAGCTACTGAGCTATTCTTTCCCTATGATAAATGCAAAGATAAGGGCCAAGAGTGAGAATGGGCAAGATTTACACAAGTATCACTTCTTGACCTTTGCTGAGAAAGGACCATCGTGTTCACTGTCTGATCACATGAACTTTTGTCCATTGTAGCTCGATTTAAAGGCAGAGCTCTAGCGTATAATGAGTTATAGTCAACAAATATTAGTGACACTTTAACAACAAATTTGACCTATTGGCTATTATGTCCACATTTATCAAATAATAAAACCCTCTAGCTGGATGTTTAATTAATAGAACATCTTAATGAACACCATAACCTGCATAGCAAGATTGGTAATTAAATATTTTATGGCCAGTGTTTGAATCAGTACAACCATTGCATCAAATGGCCTGGGAGGCAAAAAAACATGGCTACCTATCTGAGAGGGAATTCCAAATGATTAATAACAAAAATGTAATTTAGATTTGGAACATAAAAGTATTTAATGTATATACAGAATATAGTATTCATTTGCTGTTGTTGTTTATTTTATTTTGTGTATTTTTAATTGCCATTACCTAAATTAGCATTGGAATATTCTTAATAAACTACGTTAGTTTAATTCAGTTTTCCCTTAATTACGAACCCCTAATTATTCAGTCACTGATCTTTTTCTCCAATATCCTTAATAGTTATGTATTCTTTAAATCTTCATTGAGCAGTCTCTGAAGCTAAATGCTTTGCTCTGGGCACTTCATTTATCTGTCTGATATCCCTTTGTGCAGCTCTGTCTGTCTCCGTCTCATTTATAGACACATTACCGCAGATTCCGTGATTTTTCGGTATGTGGTTTTTCAGTTGATTGCAGTTTGAGAGAAATTTTAAATGGTTCTGCCACAAATGGCCAACAGCATGTGCAGATATTTTGCATAAATCTATTTTGTGCCATACATGCATAATGGCAGGTGCTAAGTATCTCTTTCTAGCACCTGAAACAAGGAGTTTACCTACAAAAAAAAAACATTTGATTATGCCACTAGGCAGGAATAAGCCAGATAATTTTCGTACGTTATAAATAAGAAATGTGCTCATATATTTATATATTTAATCAATAGAAAACAACAAAGACCAAGTACCCCCAATGTGAGGTGGTGGAATAGCTCTCTTGACCACCCCCACTCGTAGAACATCAGACAGACAGACAGACAGACACACAGACAAGATGGACAGCCACAACACACAAACACACACACACACACACACACACATCTTTCTTTCTCTTCCTATTTGCCAACCAAAGAAATCCCCTTGTGATATATATTGCCTAAAGAAATTCGATTCAACTGCAAACATTCCAGGATGAACAACCTTCTGGGATCGAAACCCTTCTGTCTTGTCTTGCAATTTACATTCGGTTCACCCCTCAAGAAATTTAACAAGACAGTGAAAATGACTGCCAAGGCTCATTTTCTTGTTCTATGTATCTCCGCCCCTTTTCTGTTAATCTTATTCCTTCCCTACATCTCTCTCTTTCTTGGCCCAGTTTTGGCCCAACAATGGAGACAATTGGGTGCCTCCCTGAGGGCCAAGCTGGGTAAGTTTAAATATCAAAGGCTACAGAGGATACCAGGGCAGACCCCAAGGAGAACTACTTTAGCTGAGCCTCCACTGTCCATCTGCTGGGGTGAGGTGAAAAAGAGGGGAAATGTGAACAAGCATGGCTTATAGACAGTGACAGAATGTGTACTGCGTGTTATCACTTTCATTTTTCTCCTTATTGTTTTTGAGACAGGCAAGCATTTTTCTGTCAACTGTCATGTGATGCTGCCTGCCAGACACATTTTTTATTTATTTCATTTTTTACCCCATTGTTCTCCAGATTTGTCAATTTGGTCAAGTTGCTCTGGGTTGTGGATCAGAAGGTTCAAGCCCCAGCACTACCAGACTGCTACTGCTTGGTCCTTGGGCAAGGTCTCATAGCTGCCCTTGTCTCTGATCCCAACCTCTAAAACTTGGATATGTGAAGAAAAGAATTTTGCAATTGAAAAATTTCAATTCAATTTAGATGTATAGCGCTTTTAACAATTGACATTGTTTCAAAGCAGCTTTATAGATAAATAGAAACTGAATAAAAAATTGTAAACTTTAAAATTACACCAATAATTATCTCTATCCCTAATGAGCAAGCCTTAGGTGAAGCTGGCAATAAAAAACTCCCTGTTATGATATGAGGCAACCTTAAGAGGAACCAGGCTCAAACAATTATATAATGTAAATGTAAATACCATCCTTTCTACATTATAATAATGACCTTTCTACATAACAGAAGATCTGATTTATTTAAAGCAGGGGTGTCCAATCTTATCCAGGAAGGGCCAGTGTGGGTGCTAGCTTTCATTCCAACCATGCCAAGAAGCCACACCTTATAGTATTTTGAAAGCCAAGGTCAACTGATTAAATGTGTGGAATAAAAGTTGTGGCTCCAACTTGATTGGAAGAAAAACCTGCACCCACACTGGCCCTTTTTGGATAAGATTAGTCACCCCTGTTTTAAAGTGTTGTCTTACAGTCTCACTACAATATTATATTTCTGGTACCAAACCAGTGTTATTTCTCCACAGACAGACTCAGCTGCTTGTTACATGTCACTTGGCATGCCTGATGTGCATCTAGTGATAATAACAATGTTTCTTAGCACATGGGCCTCTGTCACAGTGGTCTTCACCCCTGACCCTTTGACCCCAGTAACACCATGCCATTAACACTGCTTGTTATCTACCACACACCAGCAGGAATACCCAGGTCTGTGCAATGGGGGATGGGAAACAATATATTAAGACAAGAAAAAAAGGTTTCAATATTGCATCGTAACCTTTTTTCCATTGTTCTAAGAGCAGGTGTTTTGAACAAGTGGAGCTTTGTGATCAGAGGCCTGGGTTTGGGGTTACTATTTAGGTCTCTGTCAAAGAAAAGTGATCAACTTGCCACAACGATCTAGGTATCTTCAATTGTGTCATATCAAGTGACATCTAAACAGTCAACAGCTTTCCTAAACAGTCAGACGTCATTTTGAAAAGTTAGCAATGAATGTTATCAAAACCGGTTGTAAGTACAGCATGGTGTGTTAATCCACCTTTTACGGCTTTGTTATACAGTATTAATGTTGTTTTATTATATTGCAACATTTTGCAAGCACAGTGTCTTAACTATTTCAAATAAATCTAAAATAATAAATTATTTCACATTGGCCTGTTTTTATTGACTATGAGTAATTATTTTTAGAAAATCATGTGGAAATTTTACAGTGATCTACAAAATAAAAGTATAATGAATATATCACAATTTGCACTTAGTTTCCATTTATATTGGAAGAAGAAGAAGTTGAAGAAGAAAAATAATTAATTATGTATCTTACAGTCCATAAAAGAAAATAAACACACATTACAAAAACTTTTTTTCAGCAAGTGTGTTTTTAGGATTTCTTGCTAATGGATATCCATATGTGCTTTTCTTCAGACATCTGCCATTTAATGAGCACTCAAATGGCCCTAGATCCAGCCAAAAACACTTTACACAAAGGTTAAAAGGAGCCTGAGGGTCAGATGCACAGCAGCAACAAAGCAAGACAAATCCTCTGTGTTAACCGATTCCCTGCTATCAACTATACTATAAATCAAACAGACTAAAGAAAGCACATTAATACATAAGTGGTAGAATTGTAAGGCCAAAATAAATTATTTCTTACTCAGTGAAAGATAGACATACATAAACTGAGCTACACCTAGGATCCATAAGTAACTTCCTGTCAATAAGTGAGTTATTATTTAATGTAGGTTATGTTTGATATCTCTTTGCAAGCATTATTATATAGGGATGAGGTAGCCTAGTGGATAAGGTGTCAGACTACTTAGTTTAAATCCCAGATCCATCAAGTTGCCACTGCTGGGCCCCTGAGCAAGGCCCTTAACCCTCAATTATTCAATTGTATAAATAGAAATAAAAATTTAATTGTAAAAATGCTGTAAATGTAAATAATAATAATAAAATAATACTGAAATTAGAGTTGACCAATTAAAGGAAAAACTAGTGACTCTGTTATGAAGTGGGGGCATTTAATTTTAATTCAACCAACTGGTCACGTTTATCGTATGATGAAATACTTGTCCTGATGTTCGTGGTCTCATAAGGGTGATGGAATGGTTTATGAGGATAAAAATAATGTAAATCATATGCTATGACTTTCTAAGTCATCAGATCTAAATCCAGTTGAACAGCTATGAGAAACTCTGGATCAACTAGTTAGACAACCGCCAAAATCATCATAATACCATCTTTTGGAAGGAGGGGTTCATTTGTAAAGTACCAGTACATATTTTTTTAATAATCTATACCAACATGCATTGAGGATATTCTTGTGGCTTGTGGTACCTTGCCATTGATTCATTACTGATACAGATTATAGTCATAACAATAAATTATTAATTTATAATTGTCACTACTAGGTATCACACTACGAGTTTGAATTCAAGCTGACAAATTTTATGATATTATACAGTTACACATAGGTAAGTATAAATTGTAGGTATATTAAACTTTAAAACCAAATATTACCTATTGATGGAAGCAATGTCACTATGTTTTGTCAATTCTTGACCTCAGAGGGGATCTTAAACTACTCAATGCTGTATTCTGAGTGTGAGTATTTGAAGCATTTGTCCTTATATGAAGTCTAAAATTGGTCTTCTCTGGCAATGTTTACAGTCCATTTGCAACCATTAAAGAACAGGTATACTGGCTTTAGCCATTAAATTGAGTCATGGAAAGATTATATTTAGTTGGTAGAATATGTATGCATGTCTGTACACAAAAATAATTTAATCTGATGCAGAAACACCTGCAGAATATTTAGCATTTGATAGGGCTTTCAAGAAGCTTTTAAGTATGATTTTTATTCAATAAAGGAACATGAAATATTATTTTCCATGCAATCCATAAAAGAATAACAGACAAAAAGAAAAATGAGAGAATGAACAATAATGCAAGATTATATTTATAGTCGGTAGAATCTTCAAGTATGCTTTCAAACAAAAATGAATAATAGAGCTGAGGACTAAAGTTTGCATATACAGTACCTAGGTTTTAGACATTCAAACTCTATTTCAGGTTAATTAGGTTATCTACTTTATTTTAATAAGAGGTGAATGTAAAATAAGAGCTAAGAGATAGATTCAGCTTTTGTTTACTATATAACAAACATATATATATTATAAAGAAATGCATACTGGTGGGTGCTGTTCCATGTACTGCACTGTGTACTGTAGTGTATTGTACTGTCTTGTAGTATATAGTATTGTCTGTTTTGTCTCCTGTCTTGCACTGTTTGCACACACATTAGCTTTATGTGAAACTGTGTCAATTTACATAGACTTTAGTTCTGTGTTGTTTTATGGAGCTCTGCATATTATCTAGCACGTATAAGAACATTGTTTCATTCACTGTAGACTGAAAAAACTACATACAATTAAAATGACAATAAGAGCTGCTTGAATTGACTTGTTTTTAGTATTTGGTGAAATTGCCTTTTAATTGCTCAATTTGAATCAAATGCTTGGGGTAGTCTTCCGCAACCTTCTCGCAATACTCTGCAGTAATCCATTTCTACTAACAGAATTCAGGTCATGGGTTTGGATCATTATGCTGCTGAAACACAAAGTTACAACCATATAACTTTTAACTGGCTCAGGTCTTGAGATGTTGCTTCAGTATAACTAGATAAACCTTTCTGATGATGCTTTTTTCTAAAGCAAAACACCTCTACAACATGATTCTGCCATCCCCATGCTTCACAACTGATTCCCAGTCTCTCTAATCAGCTTGTTTATTATTTCATCTAAACACTCCCTGTCCTGCTGATTACCTTCAAACTTCAATCTGGTGTCACCAGTTCATTTGTTGTCATCTTGGGTTCAGGATAACATTTCTGACCAAAGTTTGTTCATGCTTAGGAGTTCCTTTGTGCTTGTGACTTCAACTGTGGCAGCAAATAATAGTATAATTGCATGCATGCAATGTGTAATGCTGAGTGGTCAGTACAACTAAATGAAAAATAATTTTTTTAATCTAAAAGAATATTGCAGCCAGAGTACAATTTCAATCGATATCTTATCAGAGCTGATCTCATTTTCCATTAAGGTCTACACTGGGCTTCGAAGAAAGCAATGAATGTATCATCAGAAACATTATTTTCTTTTAAAATAAATGACATTTTCATCCTCTATATAAACAAGTATGACATTTCACTAGATATTTTTTTTTCTCATTCTCAAACATCTACCCTACAGCTGTGGGTAGCTTTTTAAAATATAGTGCATTCTGTGAGAACGGGAAAATGAATGAGCTGCAGGCCTAAAGTAAATCTGCAGATATTATGATATTTATATGTTGCTATTGTTTTCATCATATACATTAAAGTGAATATAAATAAAAGACAAAACAATACCTGACAGATGGCTACCTTGCTTTGATGATGCACATAAAATGAACAAAAGCAACATAAGTCATTGTTTTAAGTTCTTTGTGCTTTTAAGAGAAAAAAACTGACTTTGATCAGTGTGTTAGATCTGAGGCTACAGCCATGTGTATTTTTTACCCAGAAATAACAATTCAACACAAACAAAATAGGAACTGCACAAAACTTCAAAGTATGTCTACTGGTTAAAAAAAATTTGTTCCCTTATGGAGTCCATTTTTACAGTCAGGACTTTCCTTCTCTTCTGAATCCATTGCGGCTTAAGGGAAAATCTCTGAATATGGAAATACAGATTTAGATGAAAAAGAAAAGCCCTTTGCAGTCAATTACTACAGGCATATGCATTAATGTCTAATTCTGGAGGACTGTAATGGTGTTTCATTGTCAAACAATTCAGCAAGTTTGCCCTTGTAACAGGCTGAAGGTCCAACAGGACAGTAAAGAGAGCATGAAGGAACACTCAAATGCCTGCTAATAATTACACATAATCATGCAATTATAAGAGCTGAAGACTGAAAATAGACACAGTCATCAAATTATAAAATAAATTTAAGGAGGTTGTTAATACCTGCACTGTTAAGTTCTCCAATAAAAATGTATTAGAAATCCAGCATTTTTGCAAAACTACATTTTCTATGTACACTGGTTCCTGTATTTTCCTTACTTCACTGAGATGAGGTCAACGCTGTGAGGATACTGAGGCATTTAGAGATGTACCAGGTCCAATTAGATTCTGCTTCATGATGTATTCAGACAATCGAAGAGGAGATGCCAACTCCATGAGGTCTTTGAGGACAACAACCTCCTCATCAGTACACAATTGTCAGACTGTATATTTATAATAACACCCTCCAGTGTCACCCAAATGAGGATGAGGTTCTCTTTTGAGTCTGGTTCCTCTCAAAGTTTCTTCCTCTTCCATCTAAGGGAGTTTTTTCTCACCAAATTTGCCACAGTCACCTCAGGCTTGTTCATTGGGGATAAATAAAAACACATTTATATATAAACCTAATATTAATTTTGTATTATATTAATCTTTATATTTCTTGTATTATGTTTCTTATGTTCTGTAAAGCTGCTTTGAGACAATGTCCATTGTTAAAAGCGCTATACAAATACATTTGAATTGAATACTTAAGTTAGGCATCAGATTGAGTCCTGATCTGATATGTGAATTTTAGATAAGCATATAATCAGAACATTTATTACAATTATAAAGTTTTTCTAAAAATAAGAAACAGGGCTCTAGTTTAAATGGTGTAGGACTGCTGTTTTTCTTTAGTGTCCTGAGGACACTAGATGATGATCTGACACCCCTAAATGATAGAACTGCACAAACACGGCCTAAAACTATTTGACTAACAAAACTACAGCCACCCAAATATATGCTGTTTCCCAGCAACACCAGAGCCGGTGAGGTTTTACTTTTATAATCAATGTGTTATTACAAATGACATACAAAACCAATGCCTATTCACAAATCTAAAGATATGAGAGACTTATACTCAATCACAAATAAGTGATAACTATGCTGTTTTAAATGGAAGGTATTGGTATTTTCCAGTCATGAATAATTGAAAGAAATTCATGCATATACTAGAGGACAAAATGCATTGATTCAAGACCATAAACAGCTGACACTCTATTCTTGTTTTGCTATTGTTTTAAATCCATAACCAGACAGCACATTTACTGAACCCAGTCAGAGTGCCCTTTTGTGTTTTTTGAGTCTTCCAATACTGTTTTGCCATCCTCGTTGTTGTTCCAAGGCCCGGGAGCAATCTAGCAACACACAAGGTTCTGTTAAAACAAGCGGAATACTCTTCTCTTGCTGATCCCTTTTAATCGTGCCCTCCTCCAGACGCACCCTTCTCACAATAACTCACCCCTCAACGGGAGCAAGCTGCTGTTTCAGAGCTAAAAATAGACCGTTGGAAAAAAAACAAAGGCCAGCAAACTAAAAGGTGTGCATCCAGTTGCTGTATGAGAAACCTGAGCTTGCTTGGCATTTGGCTTCAGGGTGAGGGGGAGAAGTCATTGCTATATAAAGATATGGATGTTCTTAAGTGGAGGGAAAGGTGTAGTGCATGTCATGTTCTATATAACAAAAAGTCATAGAATGCCATGACAATAATAAACATTGAAACAATAACAATAAAACTATAAAACTACATTTAAACACATATTATCCTGTGTGTATACTGTACAGTAAAAAATAAAGAACTGACTTTAGGATTTTCTTGGTGACATTTATCGTATTATTCCTAGAAAAAGAGATGAGATGATATGTTACCTCTAATGCTGTTTTAATTGCAGACATCCAGTACCTGCTGGGACCAGCATGGAAGGGCAAATGCCACTCTATGCCATATCTACAACATGATGCCAAATAGGAGGATTACTTCAAATTAATCCACATGGCAGAAAATTATGATAACAGGTGAAACAGATTTAAACTCTGTCAAGCTACGATCACTGAAAAATGTACAAAATAACTAAGAAAGCAATGCAATTATAAAATATGTAGTTTACAATACTACTTTTGTCAAATTCCAGTAATTCAGATCATACCAATGTCACTCATATTATTTCAAGAGCTACACAAAGTGGTTTATTGGTCACCATCTAATGGTGATTTACAGTACTGCAGTTCAGAGCAAGCAGGGAAACTGCAAGTCACTATCTGCAAGTTTCTATACACTGAAATTAACATTGAAATGTTTGATTGTAGAAAAATACTGTAAGTCTAGCCAAATGCCTACAGTATGCCAATTTTCCATAAATTTTGAGGTCTGTCCTCACATTGGAGCTCTGGGTAGTCAGTTTTCATCCTAATATACGGTGAACCACTATTATTCTTGCACTTTTTTTATAAATAGATAATAAAAGGACTCCTTTAATTAACCTCACACAATAGACCAAATGACTCTAATATCTTTTTCCCATTCAGGTGAACAGATCTCTGTCAACAATCAAACATTCGGAGATCAGACACCATGGGTCACATTTCACTTTAGGGTAAATTAGGCCCCAGTGGAACAAAATATTACTGCAATCTGAATGGAGACGATGACATATGTATCTCTTGGTCATTCACACCAAATGGTCCAGCTCAGAGGGAGTTGTGGGAGTGGAGTTTTGGCAAAGTCACATAACTATAAATACAATCTTAAGTGGGCTTCATTGTATATTTAATTCATGGTAGAAAACTTGTTCAGTCAGCAGAGCCATTGTTATAAGGCTTCCCATGCTACTGGATGTAATTACATAACAGGACATTATATCTGTCGACGATAAGTTATAATTATAGGTGTCAACATGAAAGGCAAAATGTGAACTCAAGGTATCCTATCTAAACTACATTTCTTTTAAAAGAAAGTATATATTTGATTATCTGAGTATGCTGCAAATTGAATTATTCATAATGTAATAATACCTTGAAAGTATCCGCTCAAGTTTTGTACTGGTTCCTTGGTTTTTTTTTTTCTTCATGCCTTCCTCTTGTTGAAAAGTCTGATATACATTACAAAACACCTAATAAGATTATAACAGTAGTTTTCTCTAAATCTATTTCTACACTGTTGTAATAACCTACTAAAGACAAAAAGCTACTTTACAATTATATTATTAAAAAAATGGATCATGTTTATTTTCCATAGCAAATAATTCTACTTTCACTGTTTTGTTTTTTTTAGCTAACACATGGCCATGCATAAGTTACAATTTTCACAAATAAATTCATGTGAAAAATGACAAATGTTAACGTTTCAGCATATTGCTATTTCTCTATATTTTCAGTTGTAGCACAGCTTTTAATATCATCTTCTGTAAGTGAAAACTATGTAATACACAAACTGTGATGTAGAATAACCATGTACTGATTTCTTCATACTGTATTATTACTATCTTATCCACTGTCAAAGATCTTGTAATAAACTGTTATATGTATTAGTGTCTACACTTTCAGGCAAAACAGGTCAAATATTTTACCACACCTTGTAGCTAAGGTGGTACCCTTACCTTTTATACATTTATACATGTATTATTATACTTCAATTAGAAACGATGATACGGTGTATCTTTAAAAAGGTACACAAGATTTAAGGTACATAATTAGACATTTTAGATTAAAGCATTAAAAATACACTACATGCAAATGGTTAAGATTGATGGTAACACCTCTTTTACAGGCCTACTGCATAATGTACTATAATAAAAAGACATCTTAGTGATTCTGAATGTATTCCATCAGTTTAGTAGTTTCTTAAAGTGGTCATTATATCTTTGTGGACAAAAATGTCACAAAGATAAACTGCGTCCCTGACCTCTGCATAAAGTTTTAGCCCCCTGCTATATGAACAGGATATTACGTAGTCACCAGGTAAGCTAATATAATTAGGATCAATGTTAAACCAACAGTCATTTTATTGCAATCAGCTTATAATACACTTCTGCATCTCCAGTACTATAGGCCTGTTTTACGCAGAGACAGAGGCACTTCCAGCATCCTCCCCTGTATCTGTCCCCCTCCCAGCATGCGGCTGCATTCGGCCATAAAAACAACTTATCAGCCTTATATAAGCCCGTATTTCACTATATTGGCTGTTCTGTTCGAGTAGTCAAGACACGATGTTTGTCAAACTCTTTCTTACACACAGCTTGTGCGTTGCTACGAATATAGCAGCTTGTTTATCATTTGCGCAGACAAGCAAAAGATGACACCGCATCACGGAGCGATGCGCAAAGTAAGGCTGAGAAGGAAAAACTGGGGATTTCCAGATCAGATCGCTCATCTTTCAATTCCGTGTGTAGAAATGAAACGGCAGAATCACCGGCTTATGTGTTGCCTGTTTTTATCCGTGCACCTGCCTTTAGCCTGTGCGGTGAGGCCGCTGCGTCCGGCACGCAGGAACCGCGCAATGATCGAAATCGACGTTTTGCTTCTTACCTGAAGAAGCATCAATTTCACCCTGTATTCCTCTGTCGAGTTGTACAACAGGGCGAGCAGATCTCGGTTTAATGCGGTACTGATGAGTGGAATGTAGATGTCCTCTCTTGTCCCCGGCTGTCTCCGAAACGGCCGTTTCCTCAACGGAGCGCGCACACGCTCATCCCACGCGCGCGCTCCCGTTTCACACTCACACTGAAAGTGAATGTGGAGCGGGAGCGCGCATCAGCACTGGACAGGTGTTAATGCCAGTGATCTGCCGTATTCTCATTTGGTCCTGATAGGAATTTGTGAATTTCTTGATAAACGAATTGCTATCCAGCAGAATTGCTATCATTACATAATTAACACCAGGATTATTTGCACACTCAATGAAAATGAACATATTTATACACTATATAGCCTAAAATTAAATGCCACAATATTTGAAAGTTGTTGTTTTTTTGTTTTTTTTAAAATTTATGTTATCAGAACACTATTTCTAATGGCACATCCTGGGGTTTGAGATACTTGTAACTGAAGCTCCTTCATGTTCTTATTTTTACATATGTACACATAAAATCACATCCAGACTATAGATCTCTAACATGGGTTATGTACCCTGTGGCACTGACCCTGAAACCATTTGGAGACACATTTAGAGTCTTAACCTATACAGTTCTGAATTCATTCTGCTGACTTATAGCCATACAGAGGGTTTATAGCAAGCATAGAGATAGTGGGTGTTAACTTTATCAATGAAATCTATAATGTGATAAATAAAGTAACATGAAAAGAAATGGTTATGCCACCATGGGACTCCCACCCTGGGGATTCTGGGAAAAGACACAAAGGTTCATTACAATTAGAAGGCCAAGAGACGTGTTTCAATTAAAAAAAGTCAAATATATAATAATTAATACATAAAAAAATGACATGATATGACACTAATAAAAGTCACTGGGCTCAATAATGTATGCTGTACAAAACATGCAATTTCAAAAACACACTATACTGTAAATGTGAATTACATTTAGTATGTTTATTTCCTCCTTTTTATGTTGATGAAAACTTTAAACAATAGAAATAAACAAAATACAAACATTACCAAAGAGACAAAATATTAAACTAAACTCAATCAAACTTAAATAAAACAGGACATAAATTAGGTTAAAAAAATCCTAATCAATAAAAGGTCAAATTGTAGAATTAACAGAAATCCATAGAAAATACAGGACATGTGCATGATGCACAATTAAGGAGCTAGGTAGCATAACAGGTCAACAATGAGCTTCTTTACACCTGCAAGCTCAGGTGTGCAGTATATTCAGCCAATGTTTTTGCAAACAACCACAGCAGAAACCATTTAATTAAAAAAATTGAAGTGTGTTGTGAGTGCAGCAAAGCAACAAAGTAAGCAAAGCAGCAGCACCAGCATGCTTCATGACTGAACAGTAAAGCCAGATGAGCCAAGTGGTGCAATTGTGTGCGAACAATTGTAAATCTGCTGGTAATAACTACTTTTAACTACTCTATTAAACAATATTGAGAACTCACTGCATTGTAACATACTATCTATAACTATTTACAGTATGTACAACCAAAGATTACTCTGGCACCAACAAATATAATAATCAGTCTGTTAGCGAGTGGACATACAGTATAACATACAGTACAACAACCAAGTATTAAATATTAGATCTAATAAATATTAGAGTATTTGATGCCACACTTAAGGTTTTTGCTATCTCTCTGATGGGTTTGTTTGAATTTTTGATTGCTTGCTTCACTGCTAGTGACAACTCTTTAGATTTCTTTAGATTTTTAGACTCCAAAATAAGTGAAATAATGAGGGAACAACACACATCAACAAAACAATTTATGTAAGGTTGATATCCAGATCTATTTTGATGGTATTTAAATATTATAACATGGGCATTATAACCACTCCACAACCACAAACAATGCTAGAACACACAATCGGTTCATGAATACCCCACTGTTCTATAGACGTTGTTCATTCCCAGCCTGAATCTACATTATCTCATATGACTCGATAACACTCTGGTACAGATCAGTATTATATGCAGCCAGGCACAAGGAGACATATATAACACAGTTCTTATGTCTTCACTACACAGCCTTATAAAGAGCCACACAGGCATGTCACTGTTACACTTTAAAGTGTGTAGATTTAATGTGCCATGGCTCCAGTATCCCAGCTCAATCTTGAGTACAGATTACTATGTGTGGAGTGTCTATGCATGCAATAACCTGACCAGAAATTAAAATGATCAAGCCTAAGAAGACCCCATCAATGTCCAGCAAGAAAAAAATGTGCCCCCTCAGTTGAAAAGCAAACTCATCAAGCATACTTAAAGATACCTAGGGACCTACTCACAGGCAAGTTCCTTCCAATCCCCTTATCAAAATGACCATAGTAAAACATTGTCTTAGATTTTATCACTGACCTGCCTTGATCCCAAGGTGATGGTCATTATTTTGGTCATTGGAATGTCCTTTCATCTGTTGCCCCTTCCTTATCTATCAAAACTGCCTTTAAAACTGCTGAGCTCATCTTCACCCATGTATTCAAAAACTATGGGAATTCTGAAGCTAGTAAGTTACTAGGGATCCCAATTCACATCCCGTATATGATGAAGCTTCTTGAAAGCTTAATGGTTCAAGAGCAGTGAACAAGAGTGCACACCAACAGCTGGAACATGTAACCCAAAGGGTCAAGGAATTCACAGAAAGTCCTCATAATGCTCTACCGTGCTATATAATCAGCAGAGTGTGGCTCTCCTTGATGGATTTAAGAAACTCATACACCAATAACACCTTCAAAATGCTGAACCTACCATGCCACTGCCACCTTGTACCCATAATCCACATTACAAAGCTCAAGCCAGTCACAGCTGGCTCCCGAGATAAAAACACCCCCACTTCCTCTGGACATTGAAGTACTATCGGCCATTCCTAGTTTTTCATTCTTGAGGAGATCCAAGGCACCCCCAAAAAGAGGACTAGCTATAATATCAAAGTATATGCATTGTCACATACCTACTCAGTCTTATGTTTTTGAGTTACAGTTATGTTTCTGGTGTATGTCTTTGTCTCTTGCAAAAGTGACTTTGTTTGCATATTGCCTGTCTGCCTGTTTGCTGACTTTGCGTCTGCTTGATTTGAATTTGTTTGTGACTGGTAACTTAAAGATTCATAACCTGCAACTGTCACTGTCTCTGCAACCTGATAATGTAATGAACACAGTACTGTAAATCCTACACACTAAACACTTCACCATGTAACTTTACATAGAACTAACTAAAAAAAGATATATATATACTAGACAATTTCAGAACATTTCTAAAATATATCTTTGGTGCAAAAACCTATGAATTTATCATCCAAAGGACACCATATCCATTGTGTTGCATGGTGGTGATAGCATCATGCTATGTTGCTGTATCTCCACTGGGGCTCTAGTCTCGATAGAGGGAATCATGAATAGCTCAAAAAAAAAAAAAACAGGCCTACTGAAGGGATATTAACCAAAAGCACAAATCTAAGTGAATAATAGAATGTCTTTGGAATGGTCCAGTCATAGCCAAAATGATATCCTAATGAAAACCTGTGGAATTACTTGAAAAGGGCTGGACACAGGAGATTTTTATTAATATGGTGTATTTTTGCAAGGAAGAGTATGTTAGGTTTTGGTGCTTCATGAAAGTTATTGTTAAGGGTGTGTACATTTGCAACCAGGTTAGTGTAATGGTTTTTCCCCAGAGTTTTTGAAACATTACTTTATTTGTTTTGCTTTGGTTGCTCTATTACTTTTAATGTGGAAAATATCTGACATAATTTATTTTGATGTCGTATTTTACATTGCAAAAACCTGCAATTTTAACATGGTGTGTAGACTTTTAATATCCTTTTTATAAAGCTAATGAATGAATTTCTATCATTAACTGCCAAAAATCATAAACATGGAAAAAATAAAAATAGGAATGTTGTCATTAATTAATCTTTTTTTTTTTTTTACAAATGCTCAGCATGAACATTGGCGTATAGCAAAATAATCCTAGATAGAAACTCTAGAACAACATTCAAAATATCAATATAATAATTTACAGATTCTTTTACACGTTCAACCCTCAAAGAGTAATTATTAACTGTCTTTAACAGTGATTTGGCCTTCCAAAACATGACTGGAAGCTTTTTGATGATGATGATGATGATGATGATGATTTCCTGGTTCATGTCTGTTAGACATGATTTTGAGAAATGATTCTCTATGAGTAAACAAGTAAAGTTTGGTGCTTCCCAAGGCCCACTGCTCTTTACTTGCTTTATCTTTGGGTACAATTATTCACAAACATGGTATTTACTTCCACTGTTATGCCAATGATAGACAGCTTTCGGCATAGAGTTTCAGACAGCAGTTTAGTACAGATGCCTGTCCAAAAAAGTTGAGCAGACTATAAAGTACATAAGCTACAGTTAGTAGAGAATGATGTAGTCTGAGTGCTTACTAAAATCTGTTTGTAGAACCTGGCCTAAGTTGTACCAGAAAGTTATGAATGCATATTTGCTGAAATTTAGACTAAAATCACTGCTCTACTTCATAGTTTATTGTAATAGATGGGATATTATTTATCACACTATCCAGTGTCACCCAGATGTGGAAAGGTTCCCTTGATGTTCCCTTGAGGTTCCCCTCGTTCCACTCATGTTGACTCATTCTTTGTTACTGTCTGCCTTGGTTTGCTTATTAGGGATAAATTAAAATTACAATTTTATATCCGGATTTCTGTAAAGCTCTATTGTGGCGATGTACACTGGTCAATTGTGACAATGGTCCAAAGAGGTAATACAGAAAAATTGTAGGAGGAGATGGTTAAATTTGATTTTGCCAAAATTAAAGATACATGATACGCAAAATGGCTGACATGGAAATTGTATAAGTTTCTTATGATCCTTAACTTTGATTGCACATATAAAATTTAAATTAAATATCTGCTTTGGTGTCAGAGTAACGTGGAGGTGAAGGTTTTCGTTAATGTATAGCGCCCCCAAGTGGCCAGGTTTGATGAAACTTGGTGCACAGCCTTGAAAGCTAATACCAGAAAGTGTACCAAGTTTGGCATCACTCCAAGAAAGCACTCCTGAGATATGACTCTCTAACTAGTGGCTATATCATTTGCCTGAGCAAAATTCTTTGAGTAAACTTTGGTCAGAACCCTAGATGATGAACACCAAATTAGGTGGTGATAGAATTAATGATCTAGGACTAGTTCACAAAAGTAGGTTTTTCAAAACAATTCTAAATGTTTTTTCCAACATGGTGGAGTCTGATTTCTATCATTTATTATGACCCAGGAATTCTGGAAAAATAAGGATCATAACTCTTAACAACAAACAATTCAAACATTATTATCAAAAAATATCCTCTGAAATTTGGCCTTTTGTTGGCACCACATAAATTGATGGACTGATTCAAAATTTGGTGCCTTGGATATACTGTGCTCTATGAGGGTACCAGATTCCCCCAGCATCCACCTAGGGCCTAATTAGTCTGCCATAGAAAACCATTGAAAAAAAAAACAATAATACCAAGATGGCCAAAGAAACAAAAATGTCCAACACATAGGTTTCATGCTTTCTCAGCTAGGGTTCTTAACTGTGATGGTGCACAAGACATTTGGTTGGAACAACTGCTTTGGTTCCATTGTTGTAGGCATTTGACTTTTTTCCCTCAGTTTTTCTGATATAGCACCTTGGAAACATCATTCAGATTAGACCAAAGTGTTTGACCCAGCAAAATTATTTAAATAAATTTTGGAAAAAACCCTCTGTAGATGATACATACTAAATTTTGTGGTGATATAATCAACCGTCTGGGACTAATTCACAGATATTTAAAAAAAATTTAAAATGGCAGAAAATCCCTGGCAGACTTTAAAGCCAGTGAGTGCATTCAAATTATGCACTTACTTATAAAAGTAACACACACTTAAAAAAAAATCCTCTGTGTATAGTAGGTTAAATGTAGAATATTTTTAACATTTAATGGACTCCAATTAGTTTCCAGATTCTAACATGTATAGATTCATTACTGTACATAAGTTGTCAAATCACTAAAGGTCATACACTGCATCCTCCATCCGTGTACTTCTGACAGAGTACAGGTGGTACCGAGTTCAGAAATTCTGCTGCTAAATGACCACAGAATAATCTTTGACGAAAATTTGTATTTGCTTCAGAGATTGCACCATTAACTAGGATTGCTGGTATATTAAACACTATACATGTGGCATGTGCTATGATGTCACACTTGAATGACAGTCAAAAATTATTTCTCAAGAAAGAGATTGTGTTTTGATGGGGGCACGGTGGCTTAGTTGTTAGCACGTTCGCCTCACACCTCCAGGGTCGGGGTTTGATTCCCGCCTCCACCTTGTGTGTGGAGTTTGCATGTTCTCCTCGTGTCTCGGGGGTTTCCTCCGGGTACTCCGGTCTGGGTTGGCACTCCATCCAGGGTGCCTTGATGCCCAATGACGCCTGACATAGGCACAGGCTCCCCGTGACCCGAGGTAGTTCGGATAAGCGGTAGAAAACGAGTGAGAGTGAGTAAGATTGTGTTTTGATTGAATAAGTACACAACAGCATGACAGAATTCTTATATCAGATGGTGTTGATTAATATTCTATCACAGCAGCTGCTACAGTATTTACAAGTGTAACATTAATGTTAGGTTTATATTTATGTGCTCATATTAACATGTATTTTTTTTCCTGTAGTAACAGCTCCTAAACAGAGACAGCAGGCACACCACATTAAGCCTAATAATAAATGGATTAAAAGCATGTTATTATTTAGCAAAGAAAAGTGTATAACCATTGATATGGTGACATTTTCTCTTAGGCGTTTGACATTTTATATAATCTTAGGTTTAAGTGCTTTGCAAATTCAAGGGAGTCATTTCATATTATCACTTACATTATAGATATATACAGTTGTTCCCTCACCAAGTACTCATTTGTCTCTCTCTTGAAGTAAATGAGATAAAAATGCAGCTTGTTATGTTGTCCTGAAGGTTTGAGGTTTGGAGACTTTGTGTAAACATTAAAATGTACTGAAAAATTAAAAGACGTGATGTCTGTATTACTAAATAAAAATGGTGAATGTTTTGTGTGTTTCTTTATTTGTAAATTATTATTTTAGTAGTTGGAGCTGAAGTTGCAGGTATAAAAGAATTCTGAAAGTCAGTGATGCATCGCCTCAACACCCTTAAATCTTATGTCCTTGGATATATAGAGTCAGACATACTGTAACATCACACCTAGTTACATCACACAATTCACAACCACACCACTAGAGGGCAACCTTCCTTGACTTCAAGTGCTCTCTTTTAAGCTGTTACATGATCTTTGGATATATGAATGCTAAGCACTTGGACAGTTGTGAAGTTTTATTGATTGTCTAGTTATTTTATGATTTTTTTTCTGTACTGTTGTGTGTACTTCAATTGGCAGGTCAGCTACTTAATGTACGCTTCCACTCCATCTAGGAAATGAGCACTATGCTTATTTAATATCTCCATAAAAAATTCTGGCTGAATAGATAGAATTACTTCATTAATCCCAGTGGGAAATTAAAATAGTCATTGATGCTTTTTGTCATATTATGTGGGGAAAGGTTTTTGTTTTTTATGAAATTAATGTTTAGTCATTAATTTTAAAGACATCTAAACCATTAAGCCATACAAGCCCTCAGGATAGACAGTGTGTTAGCAGAGCAAGCAGTGAATCAGTGAAAGTATCAACTTGCATTATTAATGATCATTTGAAGATGCTGTATACCCTTCATTTTATAGTGAAAATCTAAAGCGTTTGTAAGACCATCACAAAACTTATACTACAGTATACCACACACAGCTATGTGTTGGTTCAAATGTGTTGGTGTATGATAATGATAATTCCACTCAGTAATTGAACTTCACTGGCTTCTTTGGATTCAGGGGTACTTCACAGTCTAAAATTGTCTCGGTGGTGGTGTATGATTGCACTTTTGTTTTTATTTTGTCAAAAGTCATAAAAAGATTGTGAGCTCCAGTTCCTAAGCTCTAGTTGTTAAGAGTACAATACACTGATAATAGCCACCGAGTGCATAAATCTAAATGTTTGAATGTTTGAAAGGCTTACATTTGACAGCCCAAAAAGAAAAATAAAGAAATTAATGGGAAAAATAACCCTCACCAGAATACTACACTTCCATATCACCTTACCGAGCTTGGTTTTCTCTAGTGTTTTGTATTCTCATGAATGACCTCTATTTCTGCATTTTTGTGACTACTGTTTTCTGGATTTTGCCCTTTTCTGCTCTATTTGCCTCACTGACTGCCTTGCTGGCTTTTTTTTTTTTACCTTTTTGTCTGTTTGCTGTGCTCATTACACACTTCCCTTATCTGCATCATGGATTCTGCTTCCAATTAATTACAGAATACTTCACCTCCTACAAATCCAGCAGATACCGCTCAACTCCAAGCCCTGGTGGCCTGTCAAGGTGTGCAACTTGCTGCTTACCAGGAACAGCTCACGGCACTACAAAACACTAACGCTAACCTCATTCAAGCTCTCAGCAACCCGCCCACACCCAGAGCAGAGTCTTTTCTTATGGCACTCCCAGATAGGTTTGATGTCTCTGCTGATCTTTGTAAGGGCTTGTAAAGTGTTTTTACCCAACCTGCTAAATGTGCATTTTTAATGACACTTTTAACTGAGTTCTTATGCTCATTTTTTTCCAGCTACTTAGGGATGTTTTTGAGCACCCTGCTGGAGAACACAGCTGACTATGCCGTGAGGTTTCGCACTTTGGCTGCACAAAGTGACGGGAATGAGTCCGCATTAAAAGGCATATTTCATGAAGGATTGAATCCCACACTACAGGCTGAACTTGCCTGCCGAGACAATGGCACCACCCTGGCACAGTATATCATGCTGACTATTTGTTTGGACATTCTAATTCGCAATCGGCCTCACGCTCACATATCTTACCAGAACCAGTCATGAGAGAGCCGAGCGTACCCATGCAAATTGGACAGTCCCGTTTGTCCACTGATTAGCAGCAATGATGCCTCCATCAGCAGCTGTGTTTTTACTGTGGGCAAGCAAGCCACAGGTGTGCTTCATGTCCTGAGAAGTCTAAACACCAAGTTACCAAGGCGGTTACCAATTGCCTGCATTGATTCTCCGTGGTAATACTACATACCCTTTCTCAGCCTTAATAGATTCAGGTTCCTCTGTTACAGCGACAACTGGTAGAGGATCTACAACTCCTCACCATCCTATGCACCGTTCCCCTAAGAATTAAGGTAGTGGATGACCAACCCATCGGGAACGGCCTCATCACATACCAAACTTTTTCCCTCAAGCTACAAATGGGCATTTTTCACACGGGGGAAATAACCTAGTTCATCACATCCAGTCCAACTAACCAAATAATCCTTGGCCTTCAGCTGGCTTCAAGACCACTATCCAAAAATATCATGGCCTCACAAATACCTACAAGCTGGTCATCCTGCTGCTTAAACCAAAGTATCAAGTACTCACCCAGACCCTCATGTCGCATCACATTTACATTTACAGCATTTGGCAGACGCCCTTATCCAGAGCGACATACATAAGTGCTTAAATCTCTAGCATTGAATACATTAATGCTGGCTCACTAAGTTACATACTTAAGATACCATGAGTTTAAAACATTTGTTCAAAGTTACAATGGAAAAGTGTCTTTTTTTTTTTTAAAAAAATGCAAAAGATGAGGAAAGAAGTGCTAGTTGAAGTGTTTCCTGAATAAGTAGGTCTTCAACCACCGCTTGAAAATAGCCCGTGACTCAGCTGTCCGGACCTCTAGGGGAAGTTCATTCCACCACCTTGGTGCCAGTACAGAGAAGAGTCTTGTAGTATACTTGCCTCTTACCCTGAGACATGGTGGAACCAGGCAACCATCACGTCATGGCAACTGGCCATCCCTGGTGCTTACCATGACTTAATGGAAGTGTTGCAGTGCTATCTCTGAGATATGGGTCCCTGGTGAAATTCAACCCTTGTGCCTTCTTGTCCAATGTTGGAAACAGTGAGTTACTGTCCATCAAGGAAGCCCTGGAGGAGTGGAGACACTGCCTGGAGGGGGCCATTTCAAAGTATCCATTTCAAGTATTTTACTGATCATAAGAATCTAGAATCAGGCCCGATGGGCACTGTTTTTTACACGCTTCCGTTTCACTGTCACATATCGACCTGGTTCAAAAAACAGCATGGCTGACGCCCTTTTCATCCTTTTACGGCCCAGTCAACCCAGACCCAGATCCCAACCCATTTTACCCCCTCAGTAATCATAGCACCTGTAGTATGAAACATTCATTCATTCATTCATTCATTCATTCATCTTCTACCGCTTATCCGAACTACCTCGGGTCACGGGGAGCCTGTGCCTATCTCAGGCGTCATCGGGCATCAAGGCAGGATACACCCTGCAGGGCACACACACACACACTCTCATTCACTCACACAATCACACACTACGGACAATTTTCCAGAGATGCCAATCAACCTACCATGCATGTCTTTGGACCGGGGGAGGAAACCGGAGTACCCGGAGAAAACCCCCGAGGCACAGGGAGAACTCCACACACACAAGGTGGAGGCGGGAATCGAACCCCGACCCTGGAGGTGTGAGGCAAACGTGCTAACCACTAAGCCACCGTGCCCCCCAGTATGAAACATCATGGAAGAAATTCCATCCTGATTGCCTACCCTCCCTACTGATTGCCTACCCTCCCTACCCTCCCTACAGTATGTATCTACTTGTCTCAGAAAACGGGTTCACTCCAGCACAAGGCACCCTGGTTTTCAGAGAACAATTCTGTTATCATGAAAGACATTCTGGTGGCCTTCATTGCCCTCTGACATCAAGCAGTACGTAAAGTTTTACATAAAGGTTCACATAAAGGTTCACATAGGTTTACATAAAGGTACATAAAGGTTTACATTCAGGCAAACCATAGGAAATGCCCGCACTCATGTTAACCAAATTCATCAAATTCACCTGCAATATCTTGTTGACTTGGAGGGATATGGCCCAGAGGAACGATCACGGGTCAATTAAACGCTTCCCTTATCTGTATTTATCCCTTATCCGTAATTAGATAACAGTCATCTGATTTCAACAATGAGTAGAGTGTAAAGTTAGATAATGTTGGAAATAGTACAGAATATAGCTAGCACTGAATCTAGTTTATGGCACAATCATTATTACTGTGTAAAATGTAATTAAATTATATTTATTTAAATGAAACACATGTAGACATACGCCAAGGATTCCTCATTTTGTGTAACAAGTTACATTACATTCAGTTCAATGTCAAATGGAAATATTTACAAAAATTTGTTTAGTAAACTAATAACACATAACACACATGATCATTTATTACATAGAAGGTAAATTCTGAATGCAAATAAAAATAAATTAATTAATCTTAAAATCTTGAAATAAATCGCTATTTTATCCTCTAGATTAATAACAAAGGCTAGCTCCCTTTTTATTTTCCAATTCAGTTGCAATGCACAAAATGTTTTTAATTTAGAATATGGATTAGGGCTGCAAAAATCTGGGAATATTCATGGCTGGAAAAGTGTATTTAGTTTATTAAAAGGTTTATTTAGCAAATACCAAAATGTGTTTATACAGTAGCTAGCCAGCCAGTAAATCAAATACAGTATGATAAATGTAAGCTAGCACTATTTCATTGACATTTTATAAGGCTAGCTCGCATTACATTTTAAATTGTAATAATATTTTACAATATTACTGTTTTTTTCTTTATCGTTGATCAAATAAATCAGGCTTAAATGAGCATAAGACACTTCTTTCAAAAACATGAAAGAAATTGTAATTTGTCCAAACTTTTGAATGAACTATTGTATATAATAGGTTATAGTTTGTTTTAGCAAGCATGCTGATTGAGGAGTGTTTATTCATCTAGACTATTTCTATTCATTTGCATCAATTGTAAAATGTTTTTATTCCAAAATATTCTAAATTTTCCATTCATTATTTATATATCTATGCATTGCATTGCATAAGTGTTTTTACAAGCTTTTTTTCCAATCTTATTCTATAGAGCTATACCACACACACCATCTCATGTGTGGATACATTTCACTTCAGCCAGTGTGGAATGAAAGGCTGTTTACAGTTGCAAAGACTTATGTTAAGAATGCCACAAAGATGCAACAGTATTTAGCCAAGTGCCAAGAGTTTTCCCAGGGCTTAAAACAAGCAACCATGGGCAAGAGTTCATCTGCTTAAATTCAAAGTGAAAATGATTCAGATTTAGACACCCTCTCTTCAGCTCCTGGTCACTCTGGAATCAGAGGATTTTGATTCAATGGATGAATGTATCCAGAGAAATGCTGATGGATGTTTTGCTCAAGCAAAATGTATGCAACTGGATCCCCTCTGATGCCCACAGCCAATGTCTCTTGGAAGAGATTTCTGAATGTTGTTCGACCTTCATACACACCTCCCACCAGACATCTACTAATTTGCTGGATAGAGAGTTACATGGAGTGCAAGCAAAGGTCACTGACAAACCATTGACAATGCTGACTGCATTTCAGTCATCTGTGATGGGAACAATCAACTACATTGTCACCACCCCAAAAACAGTATTCGATAAGAGCACAAACACAAAGGACAACAGACACACAGATCCCTACATTGCTGATGAGCTGAAAGCAGTTTGGTCCTGAGAAGGTTTTAGCAATTGTAACTGACAATGCTGCAAATATAATGGTTGCAAACGTGGAGGAGACCTACCCACACGTAACATCAAATGGCTGTGCAGCTCATGCGCTTAAACTTCTCCTGAAGGACATCATGGAACTGAATACAATGAACGAGACAGCAAAACAAGTAGGGAAATATGTGAAGGGCAAATTTGTTATGAAGGGAAGCAATCTAACTAAGCAAAAAGAAAAAACACCATACTGAAGCTTGTATGACAGTCTGCTAGAGGGGAAGGAGTCTTTGAAAGAGATGGCCAAATGCCAGACTGCAGCCATTGAAAGTGCCATCAAGAGAATCCTGATGGATGATGTGTTCTGCGAAATAGTGACTAGCAGGATGAGAATCAAAGGTGAAATTTCCATCTTGTCAGATGAAATGTCTGTTTGCTGACCTCAAATGAATAATAAACACAAACTGTCCTGCCCACTTCTATGTTTCTGCAAGCAGAGGAAACTGCATTCGCCAAATTAATGGGGAAACACCAGGATTTCTGCATGAAGCCAGTACACACAGCAGCATACAGCATATTCCTGCCATGTCTCACCATCTGTGTCTTGATGAAAGCAAAGTTCTTGGCAGTCTGGCAAAGTACCGCACCAAGCAAGGTCTTTGGGAATGGGATGGGATATGGCATTTGTGCCAGCACATATCTGCATGTACCTTATGGAAAGGACTTTGTGGATTTAAGGCCCTTGCACGTGTAGACTCTATCATCCTTCAAATCCCACCAACATCAGCCACCTCTGACGGCAACTGGTCACTGTTTGTGAACACACACAAACAGGCTCACAAATGCAAGGGCTGAAAAACTGCTGGTCATCTGGGCAAACCTACAGCTCTTTGAGCATGACACAGAGCCATCTTCAACATGGCTGGACAGTGTAACCGAATGAGTCAGATGTTGAGGAAGTGGATATGGAGGTTGTTGATGAGGTCCAAGAAGAAGCCATTGACACCTGAAAGGATTGAGATGAAAAATGCAGAATCCGCAGACTTCAGAGAAATTTAAGAGAAAATGCTTTGATTTTACATTTTGAATGGGACTTTTTTTTGGAAGGAAACAGGTGGGAGATGCTTCAGTTATAAAGCAATCTTAAGGAAATGTGTTTATTAATTCAGCATTTTATCCTTTTGTGTTCCACAATGAAAAATTTTAAGTTCCACTATAATTATTAATAATTATATAGTCAAAATGTCATTTTATTAAAATCTTGTATGCATGGATTCAAATCCTTCCTTAAATTCAGTAACAACAAGCCATGATTCACAGCCAAACTGAAAAAACTTCGACATGCCAAGGAAGATGCCTACAGAGGGGAGGACACAACCTCTTTCAGCTCCTCCCTTCTGGGAGGCGCTACAGAACTTTGCTTACTAAAACTGCCAGACACAGGAACAGTTTCTTTCCCCAGGCAATCACCATGATTAACAACTCACCATAATTATATTCCCTGCTTCATAGCATAAGTACTGCATTATCAGAACTGTCAGTCATCACATCATCCGTATATGTTACTCACACTACTGCTGCTGTATATTGCACAAAAACAATACTGTTATTTGCACTACCATGCACTTCTCACACTTTATGTACATAACTGATCAGTCATATACTCTGTATACATATTTAATACTCATACTAATGCTATTGTATAGTATAGTGTTATTTATGTCAGTACTTTTGAGAGTCACAAACAGCTGGAACCAAATTATAAACCTGATTCTGATTCTGAGATTGCATGCATGTCAGCTTATGTCCAAACAAAATGTTTATATTTATGTTTGTATATGATACAGTTTAGATGCATTTCCAAAACCTTTTTATTCCCATAAATTCCAACTTGTAATATTTCCAAAATTCCCCAGATGAAGTTCCCATGGAAAGTTTCTGGCACCTTTGCAACCCTAATATGGAGTCTACCTTCATTAAAGTGGGGACCCTTTAGCAATCCTGGCGTAGACTCTTATCTACCACTAGATGGCGGTGTGTCTCAGGCACTAATTAACATTGCCTGTCAAGTTACAGGTGGCATCATTACACCATGGAAAGTGAGACAGCTGACAGGAACAACTGCTCACACCTGAGGGTTTCACAATACCGCATGGTTGCCAGGTTTTATTAAAAGAAATAAAAAAAGCGTCTCTACTTTCAAGCATATAAAAAGTATATCTGTTTCTTGACATAAGTAAGTGTTTAATTAAATCATTGGTCGCTCAAAAACAGAAAAAAAAAATTAGTCAGTCCAAAAACAGCCTGTAAACCACTAATAAACCACAGAAAAATAAAATATATAATACTGGTAGCTTTTAATCTTAACCATTAACCTTAGTACTAACACGACAAAAGAAAGCATCAATTTTTAACACCCTTAAAAACACTATTAATAAAAATCTTTGTGCCTGTTATTACGCTCATATCCACTAGGGGCCCTCGTTGTTATTCTGCCTTTCCTCTGCGCTTCCAGCTCCCATTCACTTCACCAATGAAAGCGCGCTGAACTGAGAATCTCGACGCTGAAAGCAACAAACCGAAAACCTTCTGCGATTCAGCCACGAAATAGACCGGTCTCGGTATACAGTGCGGAATATAAGCGTCGTCGCTGACGTTATTTGAAGCACGTAAGTGTGTGGAGCGCAGTGTGTTAGAACCCATGTGTGAACCAGGGCCACATTACTGACCGGAAACTGGCGCCTGCACCGGAGCTGATCATCATAAGGACCGCGGATCAATTCATTTGGAAGCGGGATTTGAAGAGCATGAATCACGCACCGGAAAAGCCGTAGACAAGGTTTGTTTTGTGTTGTTGTTGTTGTTGTTTTTTTTTTTTAATATATCTACAGATTAAATGTCTTTGACACTGGTTGGAAACAGCAGTGTTGCGCAGTGACGGTGCGCAGTGACGGTGTTATTTACGTTTCTCCCAGGGCTCGTGCACGGATACTGAACCTCTCAATGTCCACACACCAGTACTGACCGTGATTTAGTGGAATAAATAAATTGTGGTGTAAAATTTAAGACGTTATTCTCAAAGGCAGAATTGAACACCGTTGTTATTCCTCACTGACGTCGCTTCACCATCAGGCTACAATGTAAACATCTCTCTGAGCTCCATGTGAAACCCGCTGCATGTAATGATTTATAATATCTTATATATATACACACGGATACAGTATTCGCAGAAGTCTGTTTGTGTGACATTGAATGGTTTCTAAGCCCACAAGCAGTGTAAACAAAGTTTGAAAAGGAAAAGGAGCTGAAATAGCAGGTTTTCTCCTGTGTGCTGTATGATTATAGGCTCCATCAGTGCAGATTAAAGCTGTTTCATTTATTTCTCTTATATCTGGTCTGTGTGCAAAGTGAGAGAGGGGGAAGGGAAAGGCGACTTGTCAGGAAGCATCAGGCTTCTGTGAGGTCGATAACGGATTCACTCTCAGTCTTTCTTTGGTCTGTGAGTGTCAGGTTTGTTTCTACGAGATGTGACATGTACCGTCGTGTGTCTGCTGTACGGAAACTGGTTAAACAGGTTGTAGAAACGCTGACACATGACACAAAATACTCTCCAACTCGCTACACATGACACAGAATAATCTCCAGTTTACAAAATATGACGGAATACACTCCAACTCCTCACACATGACATGAAATACACTCCCAACTCGCCACACATGACACAAAACACAGTTTCACATGGCACAAAACACACTCTAGCTCGCCACACATGGCACAAAACACACTAGCTCACCACACATGGCACAAAACACACTCTAGCTCGCCACACATGGTACAAAACACACTCTAGCTCACCACACATGGCACAAAACACACTCTAGCTCACCACACATGGCACAAAACACACTCTAGCTCACCACACATGGCACAAAACACACTCTAGCTCACCACACATGGCACAAAACACACTAGCTCACCACACATGGCACAAAACACAATCTAGCTCACCACACATGTCACAAAACTCACTCTAGCTCACCACACATGGTACAAAACACACTCTAGCTCACCACACATGGCACAAAACACACTGTAGCTCACCACACATGGTACAAAACACACTCTAGCTCACCACACATGGCACAAAACGCACTCCAGCTCGCCACGCACGAGAGGAAACGCACTCCAGCTCACCACGCACGAGAGGAAACGCACTCCAGCACGCCACGCACGAGAGGAAACGCACTCCAGCTCGCCACGCACGAGAGGAAAGGCACTCCAGCTCGCCACGCACGAGAGGAAACGCACTCCAGCACGCCACGCACGAGAGGAAACGCACTCCAGCTCGCCACGCACGAGAGGAAACGCACTCCAGCTCGCCACGCACGAGAGGAAACGCACTCCAGCTCTCCAGGCACGAGAGGAAACGCACTCCAGCTCGCCACGCACGAGAGGAAAGGCACTCCAGCTCGCCACGCACGAGAGGAAACGCACTCCAGCTCGCCACGCACGAGAGGAAACGCACTCCAGCTCGCCACGCACGAGAGGAAACGCACTCCAGCTCGCCACGCACGAGAGGAAACGCACTCCAGCTCGCCACGCATGGCACAAAACGCACTCTAGCTCGCCACGCACGAGAGGAAACGCACTCTAGCTCGCCACGCATGCCACAAAACACACTTCAGCTCACCACACATGACACACAGCACTCGATTTTAAATCCTTTTCACAATCACAGTTGATCTGGAGCCATTTTCACTATCACTATCATCATTCAATTACATACTCTTACTCCTGCTGATTGTGATCTATTAATTACTTTCCACAGCTAATAGGTGGCTTTTATAAGTTTTTTGTTTGATATTAAAATATGGGTGGCATCTTGTTCTGAGTTACCTGAAACATGTTTTCCTTACATTTTACTAATTCACTGAATTAGCCGATGATAATAACAGAAGCTTTTTTTTTAAATAACACTTGTGATTCTCTGTTGTGTCCTCTCACTGCCCTATGTTCATGTTGTTGGCATGTAATTGTAACAACAATAATGCCCATAACTTGGAAATCCTAATGGATGTAGGCGTAACTTGTTATTATTTCTCATGTTAGTGTTATATCAAACACTTTGTCCTTCAGGCTTTCTAACAGCAGTGCAATATTTGAATGTACCATTTTAGGTCCTGTATTTTTTTTATCTAGAATTGAGCTGCTTCCATAATTTCCTTTTACTGACAAGCTAAGGGAAGTTCAAGATGGCATTCATATTTGCTCCTATTGGCTTGCAACATTGGGTGTCTTTTCCCTCTCGGGTTGTGATGGAAGCTGTATGTAAGAGGGCGCTGGTTTATTTGTTGGTGAGTGGGTGTTAATGGGGGGAGGGAGGTTGGTGTGAGGAGGTGCATGGCCAGAGATGACAGCGGCCTCTTTGTCTCTCATTCCTTGGAGGCGTGTGAACGTGTCTGTGCCTGCCCTGGCTCACGTGTTGTCCCTCTCTCTGTGTCCTTTGTTCGGTCAATCTGGGAGCCGCCCCTAATTGAATGGGATTATATCTCGGTGGGGGATTGATTCCAGGGTCCCAGGGTTGGAACAATGCAGACTCCGCCCTTGTTCCCACCCCTCCTCTCGCTCCTGCTTCCCTGCGGCCAAAAGGCCTTGTTGCTCAGAATGGGGAGCTGATGGGAGAATCACACTCCTGGGAAAAGGAGGCAGCCACAGAGATGTTGTTTGGAAGTTGATGCTGCATACACATAGCACTAAGGATCCATCTGTTGATGTCTGGGCTGTGTGTTTACAAACATGTCTGGGTTGTAAATCTCTTTTCAGTGCACTGGGCCTGATAATCTTCATAATTTGATTTGATCATATCTCTCTGGCAGTACAATCTCCTACCTGTGACTGAGGTTATCCCCTTCTTCCTGGATGAACTGGTTTTGGCTTCCATCCAATTAGAGGCCATGTGTTTGTGCATCTTTGCATCCATGCATATGAACTGCTGTGCACAAATGGTGGAAAAACAGGTGCTAAATCGATTGGTTGACAAAAAACCAAAACAAAGCTAATCTCAGAGGTGTCAGTGGTGCCCTTTTATTGTTGGTCTTGCAGTTCTTTAACACTTTATTTAGACCCCTCTTAAAGTGGCGTTAACCCCAGAAGCACTTGTGCTCATAAATTTTGGGGGTGCACATAAAAGAGGCCAAAGTATGGAGCTCTTGCTGAACATGTGTCACTTGTCTCATTATCTTTTTCTCCACTCTTCTCATGCAATCTGTCCCTGTTGTTTGGAGGTCCGTGGGTAGAAGTGTGTGAGAATTTCCTGTGCATTGTTAGGATCAGAGGGAAAAACCCACTGCCGGGTTTGTCAGTGCAGGTCAAAGCCGGGGTCAACGGGCAGAGGAATTCCCATGTATATGTACATATGGCAATGAAATACTGTAGAGATGCACTCAAATTTTTTTTAGCCAATTTGATTTACCAAGTCACAACTCAATAAAATTACAAAAATTAATTGTGGTGAATGCAGCTCAGAAAAAAATCCCCTGCATATGGTCCACTACCTAACGAATCTACCTAATGAACAGGTCATTTCTGAGTTGTTGTAGGTGAACTACAGAACAGGCCAGAAGGCATCCAGGAGAAAGCAAAACCAGTAATAAAAAAAAACAAAAATGCTGGAAAATCTGAAGATTTGCATGTTGGCTATTATAGGGGTTTGTAGGACATGCTTAATTAAGCAGAGTTAGTGAATTTTTTTTTGATAAATTCTGTTTGGCCTATGTAAGGTCTTTTAGGTCATGTTTTTGCATATTGAAATTTGTTCTTCAGGGCTAGTTTGAATCTTCTGCTTCACAGCAGGTGTCTGTGATTTGTAGAAAAAATATTCTCCTTGTAATATGTGATGTTCTTCCAGATCACATATTTCAGATTGCCAGTAAAATATCTTCTCTGGAGACACTCTGCCCCAGGCACTGTAAACAGTGGAAAAAACAGTGATTTGTACTACTGCCCTTCAGTTACAAAAGGCTAGTTTGTAGAGCTGCCGTAGTATATTTGAGTACTTGCGTCACAGTGCAGAGAATTGGATTATGGGTCACCATTTTGTGTAAAGGAATGCCGATGGATTTTTTGATTTTTTAAAATTTTTTATTTATTTATTTTTTTATTTTTTTATATATATACTTTTTTGTATATCTATAATGCTGTGTCTACTAGCCTTCTGCTAATCACTGACTGGAGGTGTGTCTGGTGGCATATCTGGAAGAATTACATCAAGAGGTTTTATTCTTTGTTTCTGAGTAATACTGTGTAAGCAGTATTATTAGCATTAGTAATAATATTATTTAGTCTGCATAAAGCAGCTGATGACACAGTGAGGGAATATAACTATAAATATTGCTATAAATATAGAAACTTTAATATAGGTTTCTATTTAACTATAACTATACATAACTACAAACCAGGAGAGAATACAGGGTTTAAAAAAAAAAAGCTTCTCCTAAACATAGTGTTTTTCACAAGCTAATACTAGCTAGTGTTATTCACTAGCATACTAGCTGGTGCTAATATCATTCCATGCTACGACATTGCGTAGATGAAAACATAAGTGCACACAATTATAAAGTGTCTCCACAGTCTGTTTTAACAAAGGCAGTACTTATTTTTTATACGTGCAGTGAGAGCACTCACATCACACCCTATGTTGTGCCATTGCTAGTTTTCTTTCACCATGCCAGAAAGATGTACAAACCAATAATATGCAAGAATAGGCAGTTCCTTGGATCACAGTTCTGTATAGAACTGTTGGATATTACAGAATGAACACAGTGGAAACAATGACTGCAAAATATACAGAGGAAAGTTTTTTTTGATTGAGAAATCTAGATAACCATATCCAAAAACAGAGCCATAATCTACAACCAAAAAGGAACTACTTATGAGAAAACAAGTAAAGCACTGGAAATGAATCACTCATGCCATGAGATTTTACCTGGCCCAAGATACCAACGAAACAGTCAAACATTTTACACCATTTCTAAAAGTAGAAACTTCTTATTACGACTTCCAAAGTAGCAAATATTTTTCAAATATCAACTCAACTCATTTAGTAGTTAAGCAGATCAGTTAAGCAGTTTATCATCTTTTAATAAGAATTGTTTTTGTTTTATGAATAATTTACAATATGTTGGGATGTGCACTTTGTTAAAATTTGTTTGAAAATGAACCATAGAAGTAAAATGTAAGGTTTTGTTATGTCTGTTATTCTTTTTTTATCAATCATCTGTATTTTCATTAATAGGGAAATTATATTGCTTGCTCTGTTAACTTGCACAATAGTCTTAGGAATCAACATAGGATTGTGGATTATGATCCAGCCGTGTGTGTGTGTGTGTGTGTGTGTGTGTGTGTGTGTGTGTGTGTGTGTGTGTCTGTGTGTAACATAAGATTTTATTTAGTTTTGCGTGGTCTCTGGTGGATACGATCAAATTCACGTGAGGGCAGACACCTGTTGCATGCCAGTTTGGAAAGCTCCTCAACTTATGCCGACTAGCTGTTGTAGCCATGTGTTTTTAGAATGTAGTTTTGTAGAGAACATTGTATAATGTGGCTTAATTTGTTTGAAATTGTTGAATTTTTTTATTTTTTATTTATTTATTAACTTCTACCAAAATCTACCTGAAAGGTCTCCAAGCTCCAAAACATAGCTCAGGTAACTCCCTTTGGACTGCTAATTGCATATATATATATATATATATATATATATATATATATATATATATATGTATATGTGTGTGTGTGTGTGTGTGTGTATATATATATATATATATATATATATGTATATGTTACAGGTTGACCTGAACCCCAGAAGCTCCATGTTAAACTTGTTGGCTTCCTGTATAACTTGGCTAATGCTACTGATGAACAAAGTTACCATTATTTTAATATATTTCAAATAGTGTGATGTTCCCAAACTGCTTGATCCTGAAAATTTGTGGATTCTATAAATGGAAGGTTCTATAAATATTAAGGCAGTTTAATAATTTGACCATTAGTAATATCTAAACAATTGAGTATTCTACACAGATTGTGTAGGACAGTTACTTATGTTGATTCTGGGTAATAAAAACCTATGCATAACTCCTATGAACAAGTTATCCACTTGATTCATCCAAACTGCATTCTTACACATTTATAAAGAACCCACTGACCTCCTAGATGCTGACTTGTGTATTTATATATATATAACTTAGGGTTGGCATGAAGACTCCCTGCTTTGAGTGCTGATGGCCATGTTCAGCCTACAAGACAGCAGGCTCACTTTTGCTGAGCAAGCAAAGATAATTGGAGCCAGATGATGGTCCTTCTAAAACAAAACCCATCTGGGGTTCTCTTAATATAAATGCTGCGGCTGTAATTGAAAGCACTGCAGCTGTCATCCAAACGGAGCATATATTTGTGTTGATATCTAATTAGTTATGTGTGGTTTGTTTGTCATGCAGCTATTAGCCTTTTGTGAAGTGAGGTTTACATGTTTTATTGCTTTCTGTTATAGACAAGGTATGTACACCCAGGCTAAATTATGTGTTCTAGGCAAAGAGATGTGAATAGGCAACTGTTAATTTCCTTTATGCTCTCCTATCTCTCAATAGGGCCCAAATGATTCTGCTGTGGATTTTTTAGAGACTTCTTATCCCTCCAAATCCCCCCTTTTTTTCCACCCAGCATTGTTCCCTACAAGATTATGTCAGCAGCACAGACACAGAATGACAATGAGCAGCGTTGGAGCTGCCTGGAGTCTCTGGGTCTCAGTCCCAGAGAACTGGTTCTGGCTGAGGCTTTGCAGATGGAGTATGATGCGCTTTCACGCCTTAAACAGGACAAAGATCCCGCTGGAAGGGGAGAGTCTGAGAGTAGCAAGACCATGCCATCCAGAAATACACAATTTAGACGTATCCCCAGCCCATCTGGGACAAACTTGCGCCAAGGGCTTTCAGGGTCTGATCCAATTCTCAACCTCATCCAGCCTGGAGTTTCCAGCCCATCAAGGTCAAATATGGATCCTCATGGCTACAGCAAGGAACCCCTCTATATCCTGGAAAATCCTGGGAAGAATGATTATGAAAGGATGACAGAAGGACTTTCAAAGGGATTGCCACCTCCAGATGAACCTCCTCCTGCAATTCCACCAAGGAATCCAATACCTCAACCAGACTCATTCCACCTCTGCAGGGGTTCAGCTCCCAGAGACGTGAATCTGTTCAGCCCTGAGGTGGACCAACCCAAGCTTTCCTCTGGAGAAACTCTGAACTATGACAACCTGAATGACTCGCTTATGAAGCTCAGTGGCAGGCAGTCACCTAGGCAACAAAAAGCGAATGGCGACCAAGCTGGGAAGCCTGTGGCTCGTAGCAAGACACTACCCCCTCAGGTGCCACCTCGCACCTATTTGCCTATGCATAAAGGCATCCGAAACAACCGCAGGGTGTCAGCTGATCCGGTATGTAACATTTCTTAACCATCTTAACAATACACCTTGTAAATAAATGTTGATCTTAATAAAACTCATCTTAATAATAATAATAATAAAAAACACTGGTCTTGTATCTCCTTAGATTAATTAAAAAAAACTATTGATGTAACATACACATGTATTTTATTTTAAATAGTGCCATAAAATTTTGGTTTTAGTTTTACCATCCTGTCCTTCAGGTGTCACTTCAATCCAGGAACAATGGCTATGAGCTCTTCCAGGTTTCTGAGGAGCGTGATGAGGAGGTGGCTGCCTTCTGTCATATGCTTGATGTGTGAGTTCTTTTTCTTTTCCCAGAATGATGTGTGTTGTAACATTTTTACATTTTTAATCAACAGTGCAGTAAAATGCAGATTTGGATGTTGCTAGAGGCAATGGCTGATTTTCTCAGTAACCTGAAAAGCATGTTTGCTAGCAAACACTTATTATCAATAAAAGGAGTATAAACCACATGTGTCCCACAACTTACATTTGGTTTTAGAGCTAGCTCAGAATGACTTTTCATTGTTCTACTGATGAATATTTACTTAAATAATAATATTGAATGTTGAATATTACATTTAATTGGGCATGAAAACTACCGGACAGTTAATATCAAATAAGTCTTTTTTTTGCTAATTAAATTGTTTTTTTAACAAAATGGAAACTTTCAATAGGAATAATAAAATAAGCCTTTCTTAGCAAAATTAAAGCAAAATAAAACAAAAGAAACCAGTATATTTTAAGATGAACCTGAAGGCAATGTAATCAGAAAAGTATTAAAATATTGAAGTAAACATTAAAAGAAAGATAATCAGGAGCAAGTTATCGAATAAGCCTAATTTGGAATCTGCAGTACATTTGTAATTGAGTTTATCAAGTTTACCCTGCTTTAATTTGTGAATTCAGTAGGTACTGACATTTCGACCCATGATTTTAAAAAGAATCTTCTGATATGGCACAGTAGGCATCGTCCTTTAATGTTAATGTTATGGCTGTCCTGAGTGCGTTGTTGTTGTTGTGTGTAGGTTGCGCTCTGCTTACCCATGCATAGACCGCTCTAAGAACACAGGCTTTGTGTGGAGCCCATGTGTGGCAATGGAGGAGCTGCAGCAGGTACTCGAGGTCAGCATAAAGGTCACTGTCATCGGTGAGCACATCCGAGAGCCACTCATCTTTACCTGCGATGGTAAGCCAGAGTACTAACTTTCAGCATGTGAAAAATTTATGTGATGGTTGACAGAGGAATGTTTGGCAGTTGTTCGTTCAGTGCATTTACATGCAGTTAAAAGTTTAGTCAGGCAATAATTAAATGTATTTCTACAGACATGTTAGGCTGTAGTTTTGCTCTAATTACTGAAGCTATCAGTAGTTATATTTTCCAGTTGATATTATGTATGGATAATGATAAACTTAAAATAATAAATAATAATAATAAATCCTGGATAGAAGTTCATGTTCATGCAAACAAGAAACCCACTGGGCCTAAATTCAGTTATGGTTTTAATTTGATTTGTATTGCTATATGCTGCTTACTCGAACAATTATAATGTGATAAATGTCATTATGAGACAGTTAGTGTGTTCACTGAAGCAGCTCTGGAAAATGGGGTCACGTACTGGTCTGGGAAACCCATACATAGTCAGTGATGCTGTTCTTTACCCCTGTTTTGATAATTGGATAATTGATAAGTTGGGTGTGTTAGATTCCCAGTCTGCATCTCAGGAAACAACAGTAATGTGTCTAATAAGCCTTGGGTTCATGAATTATAAAAACTAATCAAACCAGGTCTTTGTTCTAATATACATAGCTTGAAGAGCTATGCACCAATTATTTTTTTTTCTTTTCTTTGGCCAGCAATAGAGAATCTCATCTAATAATTCACTTCTGAATCCTCTTAATAGATTTACAGTGAATGGAAAGTGTGCTAGCCATCTGTTTTGTGTTTTGAATTAAAATAGGCAGCTTTTCCTTTGACCAGCTAAGAGAAGCACACACAAATATGTACAGACCTAGGAGACACGGGGCAGGATTAGAGAAAACCTGTGGGAGGAAGAACGGAGAATGGACAGTAAATATTTGTAACAAGTTTTTTTTTTGTTTTTTTTTTAATATGCTTTCCATGTCACCCCATGACATGTCCTTTGCTATGGTGACACAAGGTTTTGCAACAAATATGGAGTGTTATGAATTATGCATCTGGATGTGTTTGTTGCAGGTCACATGTCACACAACTTCTAACTGATTCTGTGATCATTATAAAACCTGCTTAAAACTGGAAATTGTGTGTGTTGTATAAATGAAACCATTAAAATCCATAATTGTTGGCTTGAAACCTTACGTGAAAACCACATTCAAAACAGGGGAATATTTACAGAATAATAATCAGATCAGCAAACCTGGTTAGCATGTTGATATGTATCTGTTAAACTGATTAGAGCGTATTTTAGAGGAGACGTCTATCTCTGTGAACTTGATGATCCATGCTCCTCCCCTTTCCTCTCAGTGGAGTGTGTATTCGCTCAGTACACGTCATGAGTCATGCTTGTGTTTACAAGTGGAGGGTGGCCTTTCCTGAGTAAGCAGGAGCAAACCAAGCAACCTGTACATTCTCTTCTAGTTTGCTTATTTCGGCCTGTATGGCCATCTAATAGGCTTGACCTTGGAGTTACATAAGAAAGTCCTGACCATAAGACCTGTCGTAATAAATTGATGGCCTTTGCTTGATTGTTTAAGAATCAATGTTCGGAAAAAGGCACTTATGGTTGTATTGTTGAAAGAAAATTTTAGGATGTAGGAAAGGGGAAAATAGAGATTGGAAAAAAAAAGAGAGCTTTTTTTTTCTGTGAACCGTTTTTTATTTACAATGGTAGAAAACTCTCAACTTTTTCATCCCAGAGATGTTTCCCTGTGAGAGATTCACTGGCTTACTCCAGATTGCTGGCTAGCAGTTTCGTATAAGTGGAGCAGATGGTTAAGTGTATGGACAGGAAGGACTGTACTTGTGACACCAACTGGAGTCTGTATTGCAGACTGGAATAATAGTCACTGTCCACTAAAGTACTAAAAACTTTAATAGGAACACCTGTACACCTGCTCATTTATGCATTTAGCTGATCAGTCAATCACAGCAGCAGCACAATGCATAAAATAATAATTGTAATGCTTCAGATCATGCAGAGGATTCAACGGTCTCTGAAATACTCAAAAACCCTGTGATGGTTAAATAAATCTTTCCTGTTCTAATATTTAACATGAACATAAACTGAAGTTTTTGTCTTGTATCTGCACGATTTATTTCATGTTCTGCCACATGACTGAAATATTGGATAACTGCATAATTAGATAACTGGATGGTAGGCACGATCACCATTTCTTTTTTCCCCCTGTCTCTTGCTATGATATTGTGCACTGTTAGATATCAGTCAAGCCTTTCCGGTTACTGGCAAGACAACATCAATGCAAACTGAAATAATATTTAGATGTTATACATCCTCTATTGAAAAATCCTCTGCTTGTTTCTCAGGTTCATCCACCATTGACCTGCTAATATACCAGACCTTGTGCTACGCCCATGAAGACCTGGACCTAGTCGATGTGGATGACTACCTGATGAAAGTGTGTGGCCAATCAGAGTATCTCAACAAGTAAGAACTCCATGTGAACCGAGAAGTGGCAGTGCAGCATTTGCAAAATTTCAGCTGCTGCTTTTTCTATTCTTAGTAGTGAAAAGTGAAAGTAGGGGTTATGTCTGTACAGTATAATGATTGTTAATACTTACTGGAACTATTGGCCTAAGACTGCAGAAGCATGAAATATAAATGGATTCTTGTTTTGACTGATCTCAAATGTTCTAGGTATGTTCTCTATGAATATAAAAATCAACCTCTAGATAAATTCCTGCCCCTTATTTTCATACCCTGAGCTGGAGGTTCCACACTCACCACCTTTTTGTCACCTTTCTATTATTCACCGACTCCTACGTAATTCTTTGGTGTTTAGTGCAAAGTAGAAGCTGCCCAGAACTTCAGCCTGAGAGTTGTTCCACATTTGATGCAGGAGAATAAATGCATACTTTTCACTCCCTTATGTTTTTCTTGTAAACTATTTTTTTTTTATTTAAGAAGCCACAGCATTAGTTTGCTAATCAGATAATAGCTGAATAAAAATTTTGAAGAATTTAAGAAAACATGCTAAACCTCTCCATGAGCTTCCTTCAGCTAAATCATTTGGAACTGGCAGAACTATGCTACTCCAGGGGATCTAGAGAAGGTGAAGTGGTTGACAGTTGCTGAATAACTGCTGTTGCAGTTTGCAAAAGTATTTTTTAAATGCACAGTTTTTTAGCTTGAAATGTTGACATTAGTTTGCTGAGTTTGCATTCAATCCACAGTTTATAGTGTAAAAGTTTTGTTGTTGGCTATTATTATTTTAATACAGTGCAGGTCATTTTCCTAATCCACATGTGTGACAAGATAGAACACCCCTAGCACATGCTGAGCGATACAACTGGTCGAGAGGCCAGCTCAGGGTTTGGCACCAGGCCATGCAGAGGCCTCCTGTAATGCCATTTCATTGCCATTATGGCATCCAGGCCACTCTCTTTTCCCCCATTTTCCTGTGACTATAATGCCCACCTCACACTGGACACAGAGGCCTGGGCATCCAGCCCAGATCTCACTCAGTGTTTAAAAAAAAGAAAAGGGAAGGAAACACAAAGTATGTGTATTGGTCAGTAATGAAAAGTAATGCCAGACAATGTAACAAGTGGCATGTTATATAGGCAGTTTCTTTTCTTGATGGTGTTTGCTGCCAAAACTGTGGCCGGAAAAAGGGGCGATTACAAAAGAAAAAAAGCCTGCTTAGTGGTTTGTGGTACAAATAGTCTTGTCATTCAACGAAGGGCCCCTCAGGAAAAAAGAAAACCTGTGGCTGCAGAAAACCATAGTGGGTTTCCTCCAAAATGTGAGAACATTTAACAAGTTGTGTAATATTTAATGCGTTCTTATTTGCTCTGATAGGGTGGTGAACAGCCTGTGGTCTGTGTGAGATCAGTGCCTGACTGAACAGTATAACACAGATGAACGGCAACATAAATCAACCAGTCATCTTGCTTTGACTACAGTAGCACGTGCAATATGTGGTTGTAAGGGTTGGATGTTTTTTCTAGGGGTGCAGCTGGCCGGAAACATGTCTCGTCTCGATAACCTTGAGCTTGTGCAAAGTGGGAGGGACTTCCTGTGTGTAGCACTTTTATTATTCCACAATTGTTGATGCCAGAATCAACAGTAGCTTGCTTTTTTATTAAGGTTAAACAATATATTTTGGTCTTAACAATACCATAATGAATAAAAACGTCAGGTTTTTAATATAAAATGTTCAGTGGCTGCAGATACTGTTAAATAGTTTGTGGTTTTCAAAACACTGATAAAATCATACTTCAACTTCACTCATTTGAATGGCAAAGCAAGTTCCTGTCAAAGCCAAACTTTGAATTCAGTCACTGTATTTGTCTATATCCGGAAGTCAATATGCTACTAAATTAAAGTTATAGTTTGTTTCAGTTTATGACTTTTCCCTGCAAATGTTTCATATGTTTTTTTGTTGTTGTTGTTGTTTTTGTCACAAAAAACATTCAACATTCAACAGCTCTCTTGGTTCTCTTTCTCTTTTTCTCTCAGCTCTCAGACTTTGGCTGGACTTGAATATGTCCAGCAGTGTCTGAAGTTTGATTGGGACGTCCAGCTTTTCCTCACCAAGAGAAGCTCTGTTAACATGGAGTTAGCCCGCACTGTGAGTAACAAAACACAGCACATTTTCTTGAGGCTTTTTGTTAACAATATAAACCATGGTGCAGGGAGGGGAATGAGAGGTCTCTGTTAGGGGCATGCAAGCCAGCCATTATTCAAACTATATGGACAGACCTGCTGAATCAAAGAAGACTGCAATGACTGCAATTCAATCCATATTTTCTAATAATTACAACTTTACAAGAAAAGTGTTTACAACGGAAGAAAAATAATATGGACGCCTTCATGTTCTTTTGCAAGCAACAAAATGTTCTTTCTAGACCTCGATCTAGCCAGCTTATTGTGATAAGTGATGTATATTTATCTTAAATAAAGCAAACACTTGCAGTATAACGTGGACAAATCTGTAAAACGGACCATACTGTTCGGCTGTTTTAATAAGGTAATCATCAGTAGAATTTCTTTTCCCGTTTTTATCGTAGCTGTTTTTTTCTGCTTCTCTTCTACTTTTATGACACACTATACTGCACGGTGTGTGCTTGTGTATGAATCAAATAAAATTTGAATATGCAGTGTTACAGTTATGATTAATGTTAACCAGCTAGCTTGTTGTCAACGCTACCCAGTATTATCTCCTAGATTGTTGCTAAATTTACTCAGTATTGTCTTGTAGGTCTATACTAGATTAATTAAAAAGTATTTTCCCCTGGCTAGCTTGTTGCTAAATCTACTTAGTATTGTCTCCTGGCTAGCGTGTTGTTGCATCTACTCAGGATTGTCTACTGGCTAGCTTGTTGCTAAATCTATTCAGTATTGTCTTGTGGCTAGCTTGTTTCTAAGATCAGCTAACGTGTCAAACATGGTGTTTTGTCATTAGATATTGTTTGGTAACTGTGTTATACTGGACAAATTGACATACAAACATATGTGTATGTAAGAGTATACTTATCTTATAGTAGTATATAATATTTAGTTATTAATATCTGAAGATTCTTGTTTTTTCTGTTACTGCAGGTAGAAGATGATGATACGGCATCCTCCCTGAACCACAGCATCATGCTGCAGGAGAGGCCCATCAAGCAGACTGTGACAAGGTGAAGAAAGGATGAATGCTTTGAAAGAAAACCCGAAAAGTTCTTGCCCAATAAGCAAAATTGACCATGCTTTCTAAGTGGGATAGCATACCATGGGACACAGGATATGAGGTTATACGAGTCATCATTGTACCTAGCATTTGATTTTTGTGTTTTTTCCACAGGGAGGCACTCACTTTGCTTCTGGACACTTTTCATAATGAGGCAGAGTCTTTCGTGTTATCAGAGGTAGGATAAGAATGAATTCCTATCAAAGCACTATCAAATCTGTGTGGTTGAAGCAAATCCTGCAAAATGAGAATGATCTGAATGTCCATGTACAGGGGTTTGGTGTAAGCAGAACTGTTACAATACTTGTAGAACTTAAATCTGCTCAAATCTGATTGGCCAGACGACAAGAAATTTACTAGAACTGCTGTGCTGACATAGTGCTGTATTCAAGACAAAATTATTCTATTCTGCTCCTCCTATTGTAATATTATTATTATTCCCTTTTTTTGGTTCCATGATTACTATAGTAATAGTTAATTCATGTATGGTGGACATTCTGCATAAAAGTGATTAAAAGAATTCATATGGGGTTTATGTGGTGTTTTTTTTTTTTGTTTGTTTGTTTGTTTTGTTTTTTTTTTTAAACCTTTTTTAGAAGGAGACTCCATGGTTAGTAGTTTCAGAGCTGTTTTTTTACATTTCAAAGTGTAAAGCTTTTTCCAGTTTCTCTATAAAAGAAGCTGATTTTTTCTTTATTTATTTTTTCTAATTACCAGAAGGGTACAGGCATAGTGGAACAGGTATAATAAATGATTTTACAATGAAATGTAAATATGAACTGGCAAATTGCTTTGGTATTAGAGGTATAAAAACATGCTTTTATTGTAAAAAGAATTGGTGTAGGGGGACACGGTGGTTTAGTGGTTAGCACGTTCGCCTCACACCTCCAGGGTCGGGGTTCGATTCCTGCCTCCGCCTTGTGTGTGTGGAGTTTGCATGTTCTCCCCGTGCCTTGGGGGTTTCCTCCGGGTACTCCGGTTTCCTCCCCTGGTCAAAAGACATGCATGGTAGGTTGATTGGCATCCCTGGAAAATTGTCCGTAGTGTGTGATTGCGTGAGTGAATGAGAGTGTGTGTGTGTGTGTGTGTGTGTGTGTGCCCTGCGATGGGTTGGCACTCCGTCCAGGGTGTATCCTGCCTTGATGTCCGATGACGCCTGAGATGACCCGAGGTAGTTCGGATAAGCGGTAGAAAATGAGTGAGTGAGTGGGAATTGGTGTAATGTTTGGCTCAAAGCACATAGTTCCATTGTTGCTTATTTTCTTTATTTTTGATTTTTTTTTTTTTGCATTCTAAACTTCATCTAATAAGTCTCTCTCCCTCTCTCTCTCTCTCTCTCTCTCTCCACCATCTCTAGGCTGAACTGCAGTTGCACGTGGAGCGCTTGGTTCAGTCCGTCAAGGCTCTGTGCAGCTCACTGGCTGCTGTGGAAACGCCTGACATCACCTCAGCCCTGAATCAGCTGCCTGCTTGCCCGTGCAGACTGCAGCCTAGAGTGCAGAAGGTGAACACAGACACAAGTATATATTCCTGCCGAAAAGCCAAAATGAATGAGCAACTGGAAAACACCATATTGATGTATTGGTCTGCTGAGCTGCACGCTGCACTAGCACTGTATTTCTGTTGAAGTCTCTGAGCCATGCTGGTATCTGTACAGCCTGCAGACTAACTGTACATACCCTACTGAACGTCCTCTTTCAAACTGTTAACCTTTAAAGCCACAACACTAATGCTGCAGAAATTTCCCCCAGTGCAATTGTCTCATCTGTTTTCTGACTGTCTGTGTGTTTTCTGTTTCACAGGATGTGAGCGTGCTGACAAAGAGAGAAAACCGAGGTACTGTTCCCCATCATCCCTAGGTAGTCTGCATGCGTCACACTTCTGCTGTGACCTGCTCTTAGAGACAGCATCACTTTAGCCATTATTTTGTCTTAACTGTTCAAAGATGGACATCTCAGTAATCCAGGTCATCATTTTAGAAAGTTATAAAAATACATTTTAGCTCTATTTCTGTGTCATATCATTATTAGTCTTGTTGTTGTTTTACAATACAGGCCTTCACAAAGCTTCGAAATACATACATTTTTTGTATTTTTTTGTATGTGAATTTATTGCTAATGAGCAAGTCAGAGGCGATGGTGGCAAGGGAAAAACTCCCGGAGATGATCTGAGATAGAAACCTTGAGAGATGACACTGGAGGATGTGATTTTATAAATAATTTCCTACATTCCTGGATATTCATTCCAATTCTAACAAGTTTCTTGTTGAGGTTATCAGCCGCCACTGATGGAGCCTGATTATGTAGCATACAAACTATTTTGTAGAATGAAAGTGATTAATTTACATAGTATTAAACATCATCCAGTTATGTTATGAAATCTCCCAAGGATGTTGTTACTGAGGTGAATAAAGACTGTAGTATTAAAAAGAGAGCACTATGAGAGCACAGCATGAAATGTTGCTGTTTCACAACTCCAGTTACCCAAATTGGATCTTAATCAAACCATGTTGTATTTCAGAAGACAAACTGTGATAATGAAACTATGGCTATTGCAAGGCATTTACAATCAAGCCCTAGTGGAATTTCACAACTTGGAAAATCCAGATAGACATGTAGCGTGTTATTAAAATTCTTTTGGCATAGTTTTACCTTTTAGTAAACCGTAAAATGCCCAAAACTAAACATGAGGGTTAAAGCAGGAGTGTGAGTGTGAGAGCGATGCGATCTGTAGTCACAGTGTGTTTGTGTGAAAAGACCTCCTGCTGTAAGGACGTCTGTCTGCTTCTTTGCTGGGATAAACAGGAAGGATGCGTGTCTGGCGTCAGGATGCACACAGTTCACCTTCCTCTCAGGCGCTCTACTCCATAAACATGTGCTCTGCTCCTGTTTGATCAGATCAGGCTTTATTCGCACCAATAAATCTCCACTGTAGGTAGTTGGTTGTTAATCTGGAGGTAAATACCCAAGAATTAGTTGTGATCAGTGAAAATGCTAAGAACAGCAATAATAATGGAGTCTATGCCATCCTTATTAAATGTTATTTATAAAATAAAAGTATATGCAGGCAATGCATTAAGGCACAGTGGCTTTATTTTAGGCTGAATGTGGACCTACATGGAGCACAACAGACAGGTAATAGTGTAATAATAATAATAATAATAATAATAATGATGATGCACAATAATAAAAGATTGTGTAAAGCGTATAATAAAAGGTGAAGTTTGCATACTTAAAAAAAAGTTTCCAGCTTGCCTTTCTCAATGTTGTAAAAACATCCACTAGTTATTAAACTTTGCTTTAGTCTCTTTTTTAATCATCTGAACAGCATACACACATGCACGTGCCTCACACACACACACACACACAGTCACAAACATTTTTCCAAAATTTTTTTGTTCTAAATTTGACCATTCATTAGAGGCATGTAATATGTATGTAGCTACAGAAGTGCAGACCTTTTCCCACTGTATACTTAAAATTATGTGCAAACATTTGTGCATCAAAGATTGGATCCAAAAAGTGTATGCATACTGTCTAAACCTGCTGATTTAAAGAAGACAGCTTTTTAAACAGGAAGTCTGATGCATGTGTGTGCATCAGTGTGTGTTGTGAATCTACATCTTGAGCCAGTTGCATTTTCATCAATGTGTTTACATGGAAAAGTCTTTGACCTCTACTCCTGCTTCTGTTCACTTTCCAGAGAAAATAGTTGAGAGGTTGACGGCTGCCATCTTGGATCTGGTGGAGCTCTACTGCAGCACGTTCAACGCTAACTTCCACACGGCTCCACACAGCAGCCGGGGCACAGTTCCAACCCAGGAGGCAGGCATGGTTATCAACGTATTGTCCTTCAACATTTACGCTGCCCACCGCGTACCCATCACCTGGGCCGCCAGGTAATACAAACACACTGACGCATTCCTAAAGTCGTGCAAATCATGTCATGAACTTGACTGGCTGTTTAAGTGACAGGCATAACCTCAATACTTCATTTTTATGGAAAATATTGTTGAATTCTCATCTGATCTGCAATTTTCTCAGGTCTCAAATTGCTTTTGTGTGTTTACATAAATCCTATAAATTCATCCTAGCTGTTTAGTGTGTTCTTTGTTACTGGAACGCCAGCTTTCACTTCTTTCACTTCCAGTAAATGCAGGTTGAGCTTGTGTGAAAGTCAATAAGGAATGTTACATTCTTAACTTCTATAGGACATGAGCACAAGCAAATTATTATAAGAAGATGGCGCATTAGCAACAGCTGTGGTGATCAGAATACACAAGGTTTAAATGAACACACACTAACTAAGGACGTGCCGTCTTCCTGGAAATGTCCTGCTCGATGATTTTCAAGCAAGCTAGGAGTATTTTTTTTATTTAAAGCACAAAGAAGCAGGTGGAGAAAAACTAACAAGCAAAGCTGGAGAAAAAAAAACAAATGCTGCTCTAATATACTGACCCCTACACACACAAACACACATGTTTTGGGTTGCACATGCTCTGGTGTAATCCAATAAGATTACATGGTATTATAAGGTGCAGAGGGAACCCCTGAAAATGACAGCCATTTCTGCTTCCTCTAGGCCTTCCAAAACACACACACTCCCCATTCAATGTTAAGTGCAGTGCACAAACATACCAGTTATGCATTATCAGCAGTGCTAGAAAACAAACACTAACCATTACCATGATCTCTAACATCCCCAAAATGGTTCAGTCCTACCTTCTCCCCCCTGCCCTCCATATGAATGGTCTCTTCCACCCATTGCCTGTGATGGACCTCAGTGTCCTTTGTCTCGCTTTGAAACTGATGCTGTTTGCATATGGAGCTGTCACAAAGGGTGCAGCATGGGAACTCGCCATGACCTTTGACCCCTTCAGAGGCAGTGTGTAGGGCAAGCCAGGGTGCTAAGCACCTGTGCAGTGGTGACGTGTGCCATCTGGTGACGTTCCTGTCCTCTTTGCTGCTGTACAATCATATACATCTATCTAGCTGTTGGGTTTATTTCAGACATCTGGCATTCCAGTTAGCTGGCGAATGTTATTCATTCTATTTTGAACAGCCTCTTGAGAGCCCATTCCCTTTTAAAGACTTTTCCAGTACTAAGTTTGTATCAAGTCTGTAGGAGACCCAGTGTTCACATGGTGCAGCCAAAGTCTAACTGAAGTCAGTGTCCTTTGTAATCCCATGTAATGTTCAAGGAAACAGCTGTTTCTCTGCTGAAACTGAATAGCAGAATTTTGTATCTTGTAATGACTGAGAAACCTTATTTATTTTTTAGAATTGAAACCTGATTGAATTTTATTACTTGATCATGCCACATCACCATAGCATTACTTAAAAATAGTTAACTTGACATTAAAATAAAACACAGCATTAACACAGCATTAAAATAAAACATTCTGACCCGTGTCTAGGCAGTTCAAGTGCGTTTGAGTTATTTATTTATTTTTTCCCAGTAGGGATCATTTGATTGTTATTCACATTTACATAATGTCAATAGAATTATGCCTCCTGGTGGCCCAGTGGCAGGATCCTGTGCTCTCATTGCCACAGGCCGGGTTCGATTCCCAGGCAGGGAGCTAACCCAGCCACTGAAGAGTTCTCAGTGCTGCTGTTCTCAGTGCTGCTCCCAAGCCTGGATGAATTGGGAGTGTTGAGTCAGGAAGGGCATCCAACATAAAACTTGTGCTAAATCTAATATGCGGACCACGTGATCTTCTGTGGCGACCCCGAACAGGGAGCAGCCAAATGACCAACAATTAAATTTATTTGTTTTACACTTTTAACAATTAATATTGTCTCAAAGCAGCTTTACAGAAGTATAGAAACAGAATAAAAAAATACGTTAATAGTTTTGCAACTGAGAGCTCCTGAGGAACCACAGACCCATGGGCATAAATTTCATTTAATAGTAGGGGGGGGACAATAAATATAAAATTTCTCATGAGCAATTTTTGAAGGGAGACACAAATAATACAGTCAAATTGTACTTATAAAGATATGTCCCCACAGTGAAAAACTTTGCTTTTATCATTATTATTGTAGCATGGAGACTGCGTCATTATGGTTATTTTATAAAGTTTTTCTCGACGGCTTTGGCGTGTTAGTTGCAGTGCACTATGCAACAAGCTATTGTAAACAAGCTAACATTAACTAGATAAGTAATATTTTAATCGCTAATATAGCAGATTCATGGAAAATTACAAATTACATTGGTAATCAGCATTTTTGCCGCAACTAATTTATGAATGAGTCTGCATTAACTACATTAAAGAGAATCGCTTTATTTAAAGTGAATAAAATCCCCTACTTAATGCCGTTCAACATTAACTGAGCCGCAGCCACACACCTGACTCGTGTGTGCAGAGGGGGGGGACAATCCTCGGACGGGGGGACATGACCCCTCCGTTTCCCCCGGGATTTACGCCCATGCACAGACCCAACACTAATGCCTTCCTGCCGAGGTCTTCAATGATCACTGATGAAGACCCGAGCATACAGCTGACTGATGCTACTGTGATTCAAAGAAGGCATGACAGTCTCTGGGCCTCTGGTAGTGTGCACACCAAGCGACGAGACTCCAACCAGGGGTAGAACGTCAGGCTTGATGAAGTAGGTCTGGAAAAAGAGCTGGTATATTATGTGCAGAGTGCAGACAGGGACTCCAGCCAGACTAGATATGAGTGCATAACTAAAAGGCTAGATCCAGAAGGTGATACAGACATGAGGGATTTTCTGGGATGTTGAGCATACCACCATGCCACAGTCAGCAAACCTGAGCAACTTGCAAGGGTAGTAAGGTGACAGCATCCAGACATACTCTATGACCATGAACCCTTCAGATCTGCTCCTTTACTTAAGAAAGGCTATTCATAAAAAGCTAGATTAAACAAGTGTCAGTGTCCCAAACACTAATAGAAAGCACCGTCCCCTGCTGTAGCCTTTTGTACTTGAGGTCCTACCAAATTTACGGTGCATGACTTGACAGCGAAATTTGACAACGTAGTGCAAATAAAATTACACACAAAAGGGTTGTATGATGCATTTCATTTATATCAGTCCCATGTACCATGGATTTCATTGCCGTTTTAGTCTGCCAGACTTCTGATCTGATGACTGAAGGTAAAGTGTATGCTTTGAGAGAAATACAAATGGACAAAAAGGTCTACACACCCCTTGTTAAAATAGTAGTTAATTTTTTGCAATGTTTAAATGTATAACTTGGTAACCTGCATAGCTACAGTAACCTACACACACCGATACTGCTAACCTACATCACTCAGTATATCAGCTTGGCAAAACAGTTTCCAATTCTTTCTTGCAAAACCTTTTCTAGATCCATCAAATTGTAAGATCATCTCCTGCATACAGCCTGCATTAGGTCACCCCACAGATTTCATTTAGATTTAGAAAACCATGATAATCTTTATGTTAAGCCATTTCTTTTTTTATTTAGCTGTATGATTTGGGTCATTGACTTGTATTTGGAGCTATTTGTGATTCCTACATCTTGATAAAAGCCTTAGTTCCTAGTTCAAAAACAGACTTGACGCTTGATGCTGCCACCACCATGCTTTACTGTAGGCATGCTGTTCTTTTATTTTTTTGGTAATGTCCTTTTTTATGTACCAGACATACCTTTTGAAATCATGGAATTATTCTACTTCATCGGTGCAAAACGTATTTTGCCACAGGATGATTTAGTTGATGTTTTTTGTGAGAAAACACTTTCGTCTAGCCGCCTCATAGCCCAGACATGAAGAATTTTAGAGATTGTTATCACATGCAAAGAGTAATCGCTTGTCAGATATTCTTGCAGCATTCTTTATTATTGTTGTATGTCCATCAGCAGCCTCCCTGGTTAGTTTTCGTCTAGTCCTTTTATAATTTTTGGTGGGATGATTATTTCTTGATGTCACTGTGCTGCTTCATTTTTTCTGCTTGTTGATGATGGCCTTTACGGTGTTCACTGGCCTTTACATCCAATGTTTTTTAAATTTGTTTCCACCTCTTTCCTGAGCGATACCTTTCAAAGAAAATGTGAGATATCATGCGTGCTTTGTCAGCAAGTTGATCTAGAAACAGGAAGAAAAATCCTGATCTTTATTTGGTGGCAGCTGTATGATTATTATTTTTGAAGAAGAGATCAAATTTGATTGGTTCATTCTAAACAAGGGTGTTTACAATGTTTGTTTGTATTCACTTGTTTTTCACTTAACTTGTATACGTAGACACTTTCACGTGGAGGGTGGACAGTTACGACAGTTACGATTTTTTATATTTTTTTCCTACTTCATAAAAATCTGCCGTTTTCACAGGGTTGCGTATACCATTTTATATTTATGGTATTTTATATGGTATTTTATATCCATTGTATAACTCTGAGCTGCAGTGTTCTGAGTAATGAGCACATAGACATTTCACCATGCCCAAGCAGCTGATACAATGGTAGGCAATAAATAAACAAAAAGCGAAGTGGCAGCTTGATGGAGTAGGAGATAAGGCTAGGAATACAGCAGAGTTACTGATATATCTCATGGAAAGGAGGCTGACATTTAAGGAAAAGGTCATGAAGCCACTGTTGATGATGATGACAGAAAGCATTGGGCCTGAGAAAAACCATGCATAACCAATGAGTGGGTGTAGTTTTTGGAAAAGAGATTTATTTAGCATTTTTGGAAGGAGTCTCCACTTTCTGAGCTTAAGTCAGAGGTAAAGGTGTATCAGCTGTTTCCACTCTGAACAACTTCCAATTTTGCATGTTAAGGGTTTTTTGGAAAATGACAAGATGTATTTTGTTTTTTAATTTTAAGAGAGAAATTAGACAACACTGGGCAGTTTATAGCTGCTGTACTATAAGTGATAAAGGGAACTATCTTGTTTCAAGGACATTCTACAACATTAAATGCAAACATAATTGGATAAATAGTATGATGTCCTTCTTGAATGAATAAAGTGTTATTGTTTGCAAATGGCTGCAATAAAATAAATAATATTATTAGAATAAAATTTATGAGGACAAAAATAGTTCAACAACAACAGCAAAAAAAAGGTAGTGTTTAGTTTTGACTGTTGTTTTGCTACGATATAACTCACAGAAATGCACTTGGGCAAACTCGATCCGGCTTAGCACTTGCATACGTCCAGTTTGATAGTTTGACATTGTGGCTGTGACAAGGGAATTTTCTCGCTCAGGATGTTGCATCATGCCACCATTATATTGTGCCTGTGAACATGTTTAGAGAGATGAGCATTGGAGACATGTTTATAAGGGGATGGACTTTCTCAGTGGTGGAAATTTGAGAATATTGATTGGAAATTAAAGATGTACTATGTAAATTTTACGAACTGATATACACTTTTCAAATGTCTTACTGACTATCCTTCATTGTCTTTTTCTCATTCACAGTTATGAAGGGTTCTTTCTTTCGTGTTCTCTCAGCCATGGGGGAAACGAACTGTGTGCCCCCCAGCATACAAGCAAACAGTCAGTCAGCAAATACCTCTTCCATCTGGTGGTTTGGGACCAAAGGTGAGCGTCAAATGAAGCCCTCGCAGCTATGAATTTCTCTACACCATTTTAGTCCACACCGTACTGCTTCAAAAGCCATTTCACAGATTTGTATATCTGTTTAATGAGCTAGTGCAGAATCCTGTGGCTGTTTTTTTTTTTTCCCTCCGCCTGCACTTCTGCATCCAATGTATTAGCTGGGGATGGTGTGGGAGGAATATACTTTGTTTACTTTCTGGCAAGCATAATAAAAAAATTGGACTGCATATGCAATTTAAATGTTCACAAACTACTTTTTAAATTGTATTTCTTTCCCATTAGCCATGTTAATATGTTTTAAATGGTTTGATGTGCAAATCTAGAGGCTGCAAATGTCACCAGGTGTTGATCTTGAACCGTCTTCATACTGCAATATCCTGTAGAGTAAATGCTGATTTTGATGACCCTTTGACTTTTTATTTATTTATTTATTTTATTATTTTGCACTTTGTTTTGATGTGCTCACTTGTTGGATCCTAGCATCCTTTAATATATAATCCTTATTATTTACACTAAGAAGCTAATCAAATTTTGCACTGCTACACAAAGACAGTAGCCAATTGCAGTGTAGTGCTTTTAATAAGAAGGGCTCACAGGGGCATCGCTTCCATCTCATAGGGATCTCTGTGACTATTTCTGGACCTTCTGTGTGTAATGAATGACCGGTTATCACCCACTCTGCTTTGACCAGCTGCTGTACTAGGTGTGCTAGATTAGAAGCCATGATGCTGATCCTATTTTTTGTCTTTTATCTTTTCTTCTCATTTTACATGATAGGATTTGCTTCCCGGTGCAAATCAACCAGCTGCCCCGGGAGTCTCAGCTGACAGTGACTCTGTATGCAACTCCGTTACCACCCCCCGGAGCAGAAGACAAGGGCAAACAGAAAGCCCGCAACATGGAGGCCCTGGGCTGGGTCACAATGCCGCTGTTCAACTTTCAACAGTGAGTGCATTAAGAACTTTTTATTTATACATTTGTAGGAGGACAGCAGACGGTACAGCATCTCACAGCTCCAACAGCCATGGTTTGATCCTGAGCTTGGGTTACATGCTGTATGAAGTTTTGCATGTTCTTCCCATGTCAACCTTTATTTCCATCCTCATGCTCAGTGTTCCTGGGGGAGACACAAGATCCACAGTGGGAACAGGATGACCAAAACTATATAAGTAAAGACTGAACAAAGACCAGTTTCAGCTGTCCAGATTCTATAATCCTGCTCCCACTGTCAACACCGATTCCTGTGCTCGTCTGACACGACTAGATCCTGATGAAGAAGCATTGGTCACACATATATAGGGGCACTATATCAGCCTGTTCTTGGAGTAAAGAGGGTTTAAGGGTCCTTGTACAAAGCCCCAACAATGGTACCTTGACAGTGTTTTCGCTTGAACCATTAGCTTCTGATCAGTGCTTTAAGCTTCAATAGGCTGTGTGCTCTGAGATGATTTTTTGCTCAACACCATTATAAAGTGTTCTTCTTCGAGTTAAGGAAGATTGAAGATAGATCTCTGAAACAGTCATAGTGCAGGACACATTTGCTAGGACACAGATAAAAAAACTGCTGTGGTTTAATCATTAAAAGCATGCATCCTAAAAACACATCTGACTGATGCATGTGATTGCATGTGTATTTGGAGGCAAATATTAACACAAAATCAGGCAAACTTTTGCCAAGACATGAGCATTCAGCTAAAGCAAACACATATCAAACATAAATACAGCTATAATAGAAAATAATTATACACTACTAGATATTCAGTGTAGTAGTTTAAAGGAAATATACTGTGCCTCCAATTTTTACCAACTTAAGTAGTTTTGAGAGGAAAAAAAAAACAAAAAACTCTACAAGTTGAAAAAAAGTTGAACATGTTCGGATTATTCAGTGACACTATGTCTGACAGATCTACAAACTGTCCTTCAGGGCAGGAAAAATAATAAACACACAACTTAAACTAATTGAATTACTTGGGTTAATGCAAACAATGTTAAACTTTGGCTTGACATTAATCGGTTTACCTGCACATGATGTTTTGGCATATAGTCTTCAGTGTCAGAGAAAAGCAAAGATCCACTGGTGCAAAATTGTGCACTGTTGCACTGTGAGATTTTAAAAGGTTAAATGTACAAGAAGCATAGTCGTTTTGCAAAGCAGCACTTCCTCTGTGCAAAAAAAAAACAACCACAATAGGATAGACCAAAACCCATTTTTATGGTTGTTAGTAAGAAAGAAGATTTGCGTTTGACTCAGCATCACACTCTGCATAAGCAAGTAAATTTTGCTGAACAAAGAATTGTGTGGGAGCGAACGAGTGTGAAAAACTTTTGTAGAGAGAGCTGGAGGAAGCCAAGTGACAGATGCTGTAGATCAATCTGAGGAATGTATGAAACGTTTTTTTCCCTTAGCCAGGTCGAGTTAATCCAAGATTAGGCCAGTGTTTGATTGTAGAAGGCTTAGGCACTGATCGGCTTTATCAGAATAACTTTGGTTAGCTGAGACGTAGCTATCCTTCTTAAATTCATTAGATGTCATTAGCCAGTGCTTTGGCTGTGAGATTAAGCGTCCTTATTTCTCATCACACATAAAAGCCTAACATCTTTCAACATGACTCTTTATTGGTACCCACTGTGTTTAACTGTGAGGTGACTGTGCGCTGTGCTAGGAGGAGAATTACACGACAGCTTTGTCATCAGCGTAGTCAGTGTTTCCACATGTCTGTCGTACCTCATTCTAAAAAAGATTGCCATTCATACTCTTATTATTCCACCTAGCTCCTCTTCCACCTTCTCACTCTGGTGATTGAAGCCACCACTGGGCTGTAAATTAAAAGAAATTCAAATGGCATAAAATTATGGTTTACCCTGTAAAAAAAAAAAAAAGTGCAATACTGAATAAAACCACTCCATCAGACTATTAATGAAAAAATGATAAATAACTGCAGTTAGTTAGTTGTTGGTGTTGTCCTGCATCTGCTCCCTGTTTTCGGGTCGCCACCGTGGATCCACGTTTTTTGATTTGGCACAGGTTTTACACTGGATTCCTTTTTTTATGAAACCCTTCCATTTTATCCAGGCTTGAGAGTTAAGCTGAGTTAACTGAGAGTTAACCCCTGTTGGATGGGTAGATTCCCTGCTCGGGAATCGAACCCGGGTTACGATGTTAAGAGCGTGACTGCTGTCGCTGGACCACCAGTAATAATGGCATGCTGTTGGTGGCTCAGTGGTTAAGGCTCTGGGTTACTGAGCTGAGGAGGTTATTGTTTCAAGCCCCAGCAACACTTATCCCTTATAGCCCTAACCCTATCTACTCCTGAGACACTGTCCCATGGCTGAACCTGCAATCTGACCCCAGCTTTCCAAGACGCTAAGAATTGTAATGTTTAAAGTTTTCCTAAACTTCCTAGAAGCTGGGACATGTAAAGAGCAGAATTTCAATGAGCTGTAAAGACACAGGAAATGTTAATTTACCCCATTTCCTTTACCTGGTTTCCATGTGGCAGCAAAACCAAGAGCCTTATAGTGCTTAGGCTGATGTGTGTAGAGCAGCAGGTTGTGGGTTTCAGAAGTAGCAGCATGTCCTATGGTTATAGCAGCAAGGTGCGTTGCTCTGCCATTAAGCACGTAAAAACTTGCAAAAGGTCAATAGGCAATTTTTTTCCCCCTTCTTTTCTTTGCTTGCTGGATGAGATGAAATTCTCTATTCACATTTGCTCCCATTCTGGGTTTCACTAGAAGTGATGGGTTTCATAGCACGTCTCTGAGCTTGATGCGGTTTTCACACTTAACACATCGAGTCCAACACATTAAACTGTTCACGTAAACTCTCAGATCGAGAAATCGGTCAGTAAATCCTCACAGATGTAACGCATTCGATATCGTGTTTGGAAAAGTGTTTACGCTCAGAAGTATGAATAATTCTTCTTGTGTTTCTCCCAAGCAAAACATTTCCCTATCGCTGTCAGTTATTCGTCCAGATCATTGCTGTACAACATAACTACTGCCTAAATGTTTATAGCACATCAGCAAAAAATGTAAACATAACATGTATTTTTCTGATTTACTCAAATGACATTAATCTCAAAGAATTGACCTTTTCACGATGTTAACACTTGTGTGAATATACACACACGTACACATACACACGTGTAAACATTGTGTGTAACTATGCTACCACAAGGCCCCTGTTGTTGTTGTGGATATCAGAAGCGGATGTTGTGCTGGTGGGATTGAGCTGTGTGTGTGTTTTGTGTTGCAGCATTTTGACGTGCGGAAGGAAGCTGTTGGGTCTTTGGCCGTCAACCCCAGGAAGCAGAAACACCCGGTCCAGCACTCCCAACTTTAGCCAGCCGGATAGCGTCATCCTGCAGGTCAGTAAAACACCTCCATATACACCTGGCTCTTCATGCTTCACTATTTTCACCATATTTTCACTGTTCATCATACTTCACCTGTCATTTTTTTGTATTTGCGGCTGTGGTTTCATCTACAATGCAGAATTACTTCCCTTTATGTCCTCATCTGCTAATTGTTTTTTTTATTTATTTTTTCCTGGAAGAGTCTACTTCTATTGTTGTGCTGAAATAGCATTAAGATATTGTTTCCTGATGCAAAAAATAACATTGTACACACACACACACAGACACACACACTTGTCAGCAGTGTATTGAACTGCATTGTCTATAATTCAACATCTTTCCTGCAACTGAAACAAAGTCTCAGCCCAATACTTCTTAAGACATTATTAAAAATGGCTATAAATAATTGTTTATTATAAATTATAATACTTTTACAATTTATAATGCTTTTAATTTTATTTCTCTATATGTAGTAAAAGCTTAAAATGAAAATAAAATTTAAAATGAAATAAAAAAGTATAAATGAAATATTTAAAAAATGAATACCATAATATTTCAAGCTTTGAATTTGTTCAAAAAAATGTTGCGAATTTAGTAATATTTTAATGATATTTATTTTAATCTTACTAGATAAATCAGAGTATATTCAAAATATTTTGTCACTTGTTTGCAGTGTAAGTGTTTATTTGTTGTGTTTTAGAGAAAGTAGGTAAACCATATAGACACTCATGTTTAAATACGTCTGCCATTAACCACAACAATAAGAGTGGCATTTTTTCTACTTCTGTTTAGACAGCCAAGCTGTTTCACTTCCAATAATTTGCGCCCACTAGACAAAATGCACTGGTAAAGGCGAACAAGCAAACAATTAAGATGTAAGTGTTATTTTTCCCCAACACACGAGACGCGTTGCTGCGTTCAGAAACCTGGGAGTGTGTGTTCTCAAGCCCCAGAGTGTTTCTGTCGCACCTTGGTGCGTTTGTATTCATTTGACATCATCATAAGCACACAGGGAGAACACAATACTGTAAAATTTATTTTTTTATTTTTTTATACATATTTACATTTACGGCATTTGCGAGACGCCCTTACATATACATGTCACCTCTTCTGCATTCTACTATGTTCCCCAGCCGTTTCACGGTTCACGTTTATTTTGTAAATTAATGGTGTCATCAGCTGAAACACACTCCGGTTACTTTACTTCATGAACAGACGTGGACATGAATTGCATTCACAATCACGCCAATCGCCGCACAGCGACCACAGGGTTCGTAACACAGTCAGCTTCTGGATCTGACATTACCAATTTTTCATGCAAACTGTGCTCTGTTTCAGTCTAAACTAGCTGTTAAAACACTGTGCATTCTGTGAGGCTTTAACAAGAAGTGTGATTGATAGAAATGTGCTGTTTGGGCTCTGTTCACTTTCTGCTTACAGCCAACAGCACACGCACACATACACACCCACACACACACACACACACACACACACACACACACACACACACACAGAGCTCATATCCACTGACCCCAGCGAAATGTTTCATCTACTGCCAGTTGTGTCCACATGACTGCACTAACAAAGACTATTGTGTTCATCACTACTTAACTCAATACCAAACTATTTCCAGCAGCAGTAGATGGAGAGGTTTAGGTGATTAAAAAGCGTTTGGTTAATGAACCTATAACAGAAATATTAACAGATTAAGCAGGTCACTGCTTTGCTCGAACTCATTTCCAAAAAGTCTTTCAATTGCAGTAATAAAATAACACATATTCTGTTGAAGCTCAGCAGTGAAACTTGACAGTAATATGTAGGAGGGAAATGGCATTACTCATTTGTCCTGGAGGTTTGATGCCTCTGTGTACAATACATAGATTCTTATATATCTTATCTTGATCTTAGATAATAGAAGTCTGGCGGTTGTTTGCAATGTCAGAAAGCAATGGATTTAGTTCACACAGGCAGAGGTTCTAGTCTCTAGGAGTTCTAGGAGGGTTCTAGTATGGGTATGTTCTGCTGCAGAGGCGAAGAGGACTTAAAGTAGGTCAGTTCACACACAGAGACAAAGAGAGAGGGAGGGAGAGTGAGGGAGAGCGAGAGAGGGAGGGAGGGAGGGAGGGAGAGCAAGCACGAGGGAAATAAGCCAGAAAAAATGAACAACTTTACATCTCGTCCTGCAGGACATCCCTTCCAACACACTCACATACACACACACGTGCACGCGCACACACACACACACACAAACACAGCGCATAAACTCTGTCACCCGCAGCTTATCACAAACACTTATGCACATTTGCTCGTACGCACACTTGACACCTCATCACACATTCGAACGTGACATTTTTGCGGTGGCCTTTGAAAATGGCACTTCTCCTTCCCTCTACAGTTCTTCCCCCTAGAACTGGGATCCTCCTGTTTGGCAAGAATCCAGCAGAGTCCCAGTGCTCTTACACACCCGACTGAACTCATTTCTATTTCAAGCCAAGAAATCACCACACCACTACACTGACCTACAGCAAAGTCAAATGAGATCATGACAATGCTTTGAAATTTCTTCAGTTGTAAACACACACACACACACACACGTGTGAAGTAGACTGGATACTCCGAGCTGCTCCAGTTGTGCCAGCTGTGCTTTGTGCCTGGTTGCTACAGCTTTGGCTGAGGGTACTAGCTTTTGCAGAGGACCGTTGAAGTGGTGTTTGAATGGACTACAGCTTCCAGCCTTATTACAGCCTTTGGTTTGTCCCTCCTGAAAGACGCCAACCAGGTTTTCTTCCCACAACCTGACTAGCATTGCTGCACATCTGGGACCTGATGGCACATCTGGGGCTCATTTAAGACTCAAAAATATTCTCACCCCATTATTCACATTCTTCTTCTACCAACCTGAATCCAGCACTCTAGCCTTTTCAGTTGAACTAATTTAATTTATTTTATTTAATTTTTTTATTCTAGTCTGTCTTTGTCCTCCCTTCCTCTCCCTTTTTACTCAAGTGGATGGATTGGCTGTATCCTGCTCACAATACACACACACACAGTATTGCTTGGCCATGTGTGTATATACAGTTGGGTCCATATATTTTTGGACACAGGCACAATTTTTGATTTTTTTTTAGGTATTTACCAAAACATATTCAAGCTATAGTTGTATAGGTATAGTGGGCTGAAAGTGCAGTCCCTCAGGTTTAATTTGAGGGCATTTAAATCAAAATTAGAGGAAGGGTTTAGGAATTACAGCTCTTGAGAATAGCCACCCACCCCCCCTTTTTCAAGGGACCAAAAGTAATTGGGCAATAGAATCAAAAGCTGTTTCATGGACAGGTGTAGGATATTCCCTCATTATTTCTTCATTAATTAAGCAGGTAAAAGGTCTGGAGTTGATAATAAGTGTGGTATTTGCACTTGAAATCTGTTGCTGTAAACCTACATCATGCGTTCAAAGGATCTCTCCATGTAAGTCAAACAGGCCATCATTAGGCTTCAAAAACAAAACAAATCCATCAGAGAGAGAGAAGGAACATTAGGAGTGGCCAGATCAACAGTTTGGTACATTCTGAGAAAAAAAGAATGCAATGGTAAGCTCAGCAACATAAAAAGGCCTGGCCATCCACGGAAGACAACAGTAGTAGATGATCGCAGGTTCCTCTCCACGGTAAAGCAAAACCCATTCACAACATCCAGCCAAGTGAAGGACACTCTCCAGGAGGTAGGCGTGTCATTGTCAAAGTCTACAATCAAGAGCAGACTTCACAAGAGCTAAAAACAGTGGGTTCACCACAAGGCACTTTTTTGGCAAATTAGACTTTGCCAAAAAACATCTAAAAAAGTCTGACCAGTTCTGGAAAAGCATTCTTTGGATGGATGAAACTAAGATCAACCTTTTCCAGAATGACGGGAAGAGAAAAGTATGGAGAAGACTTGGAACAGCTCATGATCCAAAGCATACGTCATCTGTAAAACATAGTGGATGCAGTGTAATGGCATGGGCATGCATAGCTTCCAGTGGCACTGGGCCACTGGTGTTTATTGATGATGTGACAGAAGACAGAAGCAGCCAGATGAATTCTGAATATACTGTCTGCCAGATTAAGCAAAATGCAGAAAAGTTGATTGCACGGCATTTCACAGTACAGATGGACAATGAAACGCAACCTAGGAGTTTTTAAGGAAAAGAAATGGAATATTCTGCAATGACAGTCAGTCACCTGATCTCAACCCGATTGAACATGCATTTCACTTGCTGAAGGCAAAACTAAAGGCAGAAAGACCCACGGACAAAATTAACTGAAGACAGCTGCAGTTAAGGCCTGGCAAAGCATCAGAAAGGAGGCAGCCCAGTCTCTGGTGATGTCCATGGGCTCCAGACTTCAGGCAGTCATTGCCTACAAAGGATTTTCAACAAAATATTAAAAAAGAACATTTTATTTATGATTATATTCATTTGTCCAATTACATTTGAGCTCCTGAAAATGGGGGATTGTGCATAAAAATGTTTGCAGTTCCTGAACCTTTTAATTGATATTTTTTTGTTCAACACCTTGAATTAAAGCTGAACGTCTGCTATATATATAATGTATATGTATATAATGAATATGTATATATATAATGAAAGCTAGATAGCAACGAATCATTCTGTGTTTGACTTGGTGTGGTGAAGGTGGAAGTCCCCCCTGTCTGAGGAACCATACTGTATCAGGAGCTTCTGTTACATCCCACTACAGCTGTTGATACAGCTGCCAAGAGTTACAGCAAGTTAGAGCATCTGATAATAACCATAAACCCTTGATGCATACTTATCCCCCAGTACAGAGAAAATTGATGTATAACATGAAACTAGAATTGTTTTTGTTTTTTTTTTAAATCCACTTTTTTCTGACCTGAAGGAATTTGGACCAATCCCACCTGCTCACAGTTATTATTATTGCTTGCACATGCCCTTGATATTGTAAATTCAGTTGGTTCCATTTCTCAACATATAAATTTAAACCTCTCACGATATTTATTAAAAATGAAAAAAAACATGCCCTAAATGGGTTAAAGGGTTATGTAGCGCTTTATGCTCAGTACAGGCCTATATTAATGAACGTGGCATTTTCAGATCTCCCGTCCCGCCTCTGCAGCACAGCATCTACACTCAGTGCACTGGTCTGATTTCTGGAAGAGCCAGTGGGGAGGATAGCATTGTTTTCTGAAACAGGGTTGTTGTTTTTTTTTTCTGGAAATGTATCATGCTTTACGGTTTACCTTCTTTTCTACAAAAATGCTTTGGGTTTTGAAATATTCTTAAGTCAAATTCCACAGTATGTGAAAATGATTAAAATTATAGCTGAAAATATGAATAAAGGAAAAGAATACACATTCTGCCTTTTCCTGTGTCACATGACTAAAATGCTTGACTCTACCCAGCTCATTGTAAGCAAAAACTCCAAAATAATGCATATTTATTTGTATGTAGTGAATTCCTTTGGGTTTATATTAGTTTACTGATCATCAAATATGTTTCAATAATGTCTCCTTTCAAACCAAACACTGAATTTTCCTCAACTCCTCAACTTCTTTTTCTCTCCCACTTTCACTTGTTCAGGTTGACTTCCCAACGTCTTCGTTCGAGGTGTGTTTTAGCACCCCTCCACCAGCCGAGTTCAGTCCTCAGTACGAGTTCTCCAGACTGGACCAGAGCAGCCAGAGACAGCTCCAAGATATCCTGAACAAGAAATCTCTCTTCTGGTGAGAACCGCATCTGTAATAAAACAACAAGGACGTAATTACTAATGGAAGAGGAAAGAGTGGTTCAAGGTCTTTGCAAGCTCTGCACTATACAATGTGGTAGATCGAAACTAGAAGCTGGAGCACTTGCATTTATCCTCTATGGATTGTTGCAAGTCACGAGAGTTTTGTTTTTTTAAGATTGGTCTGTTTCCTTTTACGGATAACGTTCAGTTTATTAGTATACTGAGCTTGCTTTACTTATTAAACCAGCCTGTCATAATTAATAATAATTTGTGCAACAGGATTATTACACTGTCTCCTTAAGCAGTTCTAAGCTATTCATTCCAATCATATTTTACTGATACGAAACCTAGGATTCCCACATTCTCAAAATCAAGTGGGCAAATTATTCCAGACCTAGAGGCATAGTCTCACCAGCACACATGAACATGGCAAGGACCTCATTAGAGATACTTTAGACTTTAATGCCTTTTCCGTATATTGTTTTGGTTTTTCCCCAACGTGTAAATGTTTGTTTTTTTTCTTCTGGTTTGTCCAGCTGCAAGCAACTGATGTGGATATCCTCCCAGCTGGCTCCTCTTCCTCTTTACTCCTTTGTCTGTTACTCCTTCTCGATTTTTCTTTCTCTCTACTACCTATTCCATCCTGTTTCTATCTGGCTTTCTGTCCCTCATTTATTGCCACGTAGATCTTCTCCTGAGCTTCTCGGACACTCTGTTAAATATTTACTGGTGTGAGATTTACAGACGTCTCCCTGGAAGTCGTTTACCAGTCAGACCAAAGGTCGAGCGTTTGAGGGCTGTGTGTGTGTGTGTGCGCGCTCTCTTATCAGCCGCTGCTTGGAGATACAGATATGTATTTGTTCATTTTCACAGTGTGCCTGGTGGTGGTTGTTCCTGTGAGTCCAGTCCTAATGAAACAGCACTGAAACTATCTGTCTCTGGACTAATGACCAACACACAGTACATAGCTACAAACTGTGTTTTAGTCACAGTAGTGTTGCAGCTAGTAATGAGGGCAACACATCCTGGTTCTAAAACCTTTTTTTTTTTTTTTTTTTTTTTTTTTTTAAAAAAAATCAGGTCTATTAACTTAAAAATATCTGCATTTTTAAGGGACTGGGTATATATATATATATATACTTTTTTTTAAATTTTATTTTATTATTATTTTTTTATAAATCCTGGAAGCTTAAGTGTCATGTTTGACCCAAAAGAGTCAACCTATTATCTCTCTGCTCTTCTCTAATATTTAGTTTAGTCCCAGTCCTCTTTCTGGGAAATGAATGAACGTTGGGGAAGCAGTATGAATTTCCTGGATACACAACTGCATGTTTTGACCATATAGTGCACAGTCAAAGAAGGGAAATGATTTATAATCAATCTCTTAACATTGTTTCCTTTTTGAGTGCAATTCCTCTTAAGCTTTCATCTTCATATATCGTCTCATTGATTCATCAGGGATAGATTTACCACCTATAATTTATATAATTCTGTAAAGCCGCCCAGTGACCGTGTCCATATCCAAATAAAGTCAAAATTCATTTACAGAAATCTGGATCAGTTCCAGAGGCTGAGGGAGTGGCATGGCGTTTTCCTAACGGATGGAGCTCACTACACATGGGTGGTAATATGATTCAGGGGTCTTGCCCTGCAGCTGGCATCCCAAGAGAGAGAGACACACCCCAAAATATGGACTGAAAATATGATATGCAAGGAAAGGCTTTCTGTTGGTGAGAGCTCCTACTGAGGGATAGTTTACTGGCCAGAATCTCACCACACAAGTTACCCATGAACTCATACTGTGAGGGCATTCTTAGTACTTGTGAGCCACATAAGTTCAGTGTGTCATGTCAGTGAATTGGTACAAAGCTGTGCAGAATTGGTATGTTGGATATCAGGAAGGTTTTATCCATAGTAATTACACGCTAATGGAGCTAACTAGAAAACTTGTCTAATACTAGTCATGAACAAGTTCTGATTGTTGTGGTGGGAGATTTTGACTGGTTTGGTCTTCTCAAGATATTGAAATTGAGCTCATGTATATTTGTAACCAGTGCAAGGTAGTTTACTAGCACTTAACTAGCTGACTAGTTAGACTGAGGACTTGAGGAATGTTCGATATTTACATACAGCCAATTATTCAGGCTAAGTGTAAAGGTGTAGAGATATTCATAACACTTTTATTAAGCTTTAACCAAACTGGCCACTGGAACATTTTGTCTTTACTTGTTGAGTTTGTGTGGGTCCGTGCTCACTGAGAGGAAAGGAACCTGATGAAAAAAGACCTCCATTCTGGTGTTTGATGTTATGGGAACATTAACTGAAGCTTGTATCTGCGGGATTTTCTGTGTTGCTTTGCTGCCACATGATTGGATGATTGTAGCGAACTGAATAAATGTCTGGGTGTACGGCTTCCTAAACAAAGTCCTCAGTGATGTATATGTATGTATATGTGAAAGGAAGTAGGGAGGTGTTTATATAATTGTCTATTCCTCTGTGGAGTGAGGTTAAAACCATGCATTTAGGACTTGTCCATTGCGTAACAGCGTTTGTCTGAAACCGGATCCTCACTGTAACGAAACAGATAAACAGATAAGAGTTTGGAATGTTTCTGCAGCTTTACCGTGACTGTAAACGTGCATCTGCACCGTGCAACATCTTCTAATCGGGTATCGAAAGTAACAAAGGTCGTCACACAAAGAAATGTTCTAGAAAATACTCAAGCTGCCTTTGTACTTCTGCTCAGCCCCAGCACAATAAAAAGGACAGATTTCAAGAAAACGTTTCTACATTTATACCACCCTCACTACTTCACACTGTAAACATGGCTCATTGGTGTTTCGCAGTGTCTAATGATGGTCACGTATAGAAGACATTGCAGTCTATGAATGGACCGTGTTTTTATGGACCGCAAGGAATATTTAGCTCATGATGACTCGTCGTTGAGTCGTTTTCGGTTCCCACGGGACATCCTCTTGGAGAGATCATGTTTGTGTGGATGTGGATAGTGCATCGATTTATATAAATCATGAATCTGAAACTTTGGGTGTGTCATTTGTGTGTTTGCAGTTTCCTGTGTGTCTCAGAACTCAGTTGCACATTATTTAATTTTTTATTATACCACACATACCCAGAAAATAGATTAAATATGGATTATAACTGACTTAATCAGAATTTTATAAGAGTCCTCATTGAGTCCTTTGCAAGTGAAAGTCCCTTTCATTTCTTCTTTTTTCTCAGTTTCTTTCATTGTTCTTTTCATTCTTACTTCTGTTTTCATTTGCCTTTTTTCTCAGTCTGTCTCTCTTTCTGCTACTTTCTTTGTTTTTATTTTCCCCACTTTTTTCTATTTTTATATTATATCTGTTTATCTTTGTCTTTCTTTCTCACTGTCTTTTTGTGTCTTTCTTTCTGTCTTTCTGTCTGTCTGTCTGTCTGTCTGTCTGTCTGTCTGTCTTTCTTTCATTTTCTTTCTCCCTTTCCTGTTTGTTTTCTTTCTTTCTTTCTTTTCTTTTCTTTTCTTTTCGACTCAGTACAGTAGAGTCTTAGGAGCTTGGGTGTGTGCAGAAGGCCAGTACATTACCAGGAAAGACCTGCCTTTGAAAAGGTCTAATTTTAAGCAACAGGAAGATGATCCTGAAAAATAAAGAAGAACAGAATACATGTCTGTGACAGAAAAAAAAAAAAAAAAGCTGTCAGCTACTTGTGCTGAAAACAAATAGCACACTCAGTACAGGAGGCATTATTTTTGAGGGACTGAGAATGTGGAGTAAACCACAAGATGATGATGAAGAATAACACAGTATCACAGGAATATAATGATGAACATGAATTTGTGAATCTTCTTGGGGTCAAATGTGAGTGTAGAAATCCAAAACATTACTGCTAACAGCGTGCTGGAGAACTAGCAGGCAAAGAGACGAGAGAGATCGCAGGTGCTTTCATTCATAAACTTTCAGTGTATCTGCAGTGTGTCGGTGTTTGACAGGAATTACTGCCTTATGTTCTAAAATCCTGTCAAATATCTTTTTTTACAAGCCAACACAAGCCAGTTGTATGTCCTTGAACATCTCACTTTTCTAGCATCTGATAAAACCATTAGATTGAAATGATTCTGCGCTCTCTCTCACACACAAACCTTGCTCTCTCTTCTATTTTTAATTTCTTTCTGACAATATCCATCTTTTCCCTGTGCTTTTTACTACTGTCCTTGCTTGCTGTACTCTCTCTCCCTCTCTCTCTCTCTATCTCTATTTTTTTTTTAAATTTAACAGTTGATGTATACTTCTAAAGTGGTAGAAGTTGACTTGTTGAGATTCAATAGCGTATACATTAACCTCTGCACTTCTGTCTGTGTTTTATCAGGTTGACTCCGGAGCACAAGCGTCTGCTTTGGGAAAAGCGTTACTTCTGCCATGCAGAGAGCAGCCATTTACCCTTGATCCTCGCCAGCGCCCCCAGCTGGGAGTGGGCATGTCTGCCTGATATTTATGCCCTGCTGCGCCATTGGGCATGTACAAACCACCTGGATGCCCTGGGCTTGCTGCACGCCACGTACGAGCTCCATAGTTGCTTGTCTGTTTGTCTATCTGTCTGGTGTCTATCTGCTTGCCTGTCTGTCTGCCAGCTTGTCTACCTGAACATCTGTCTGTCTAGTTATCTCTCGCTCTGTCTGTCCAGTGGAAAAAAGCATTTTAATTTTTTTTTTTCCATTAGAATGTGTAGACACTGTGCAGACTATTCAGCATGTTTCTGTTTTGTTGGATTGAGGCAGAAGTAAAACTTAGTGAAGTAAATCTGTTTAATGTGTATATTTAGGTTTCCAGATCAGGAGTGCAGACGTACAGCTGTCCATTGGATGGACTCCATCTCCGACTCTGAGCTTCTGGACTTTCTCCCACAGCTGGTGCAGGTAGCATAGACTTTTCTCTCTCTTTCTCTCTTTCTCTCTCATTCCCACTCTTTCTCTCATTCCCACTCTCTCTCTCTCTCTCTCTCTCTCTCTCTCTCTCTCTCTCTCTCTCCCTCTCTACCTCTCCACATTAACATGTTTTCCTAGTTCCATACATAATTATAATACAGCTGGTAATATGTAAATGATTTATCAGTTTGATTTTTTTCCCCTCCTGTAATCAGGCACTGAAGTATGAGTGTTACCTGGACAGTCCACTGGTGCGCTTCCTGTTACGCAGAGCCATTGGAGACATGCGTGTCGCTCACTGCCTTTTCTGGTCTGTCCACTTTTTATGTTGCAAACAATACTGACATCTAGCATACTCTGAAATCTGAGACTTTAGACACACACACACACACACACACGCCCACCTGTTAGAGTTTTATGGCCAGTCTGAGTCAACAGAATAATAATTTCTAAACCCTACGGACAAAATGCATACTGTGTTGCTTCTAACAGTGCACATGATGCTGGCTGTAGAGATTCATAACAACTCTGCTCAGTGTACATTCTCAGTCAGCTGCAGCGCCATCTGCTGGAAAGATCCTTGGTTAAGATCTGAGGTATTTGCATTGCATTGCTAGAGGTACACCGTATTGTGTATGAAAAGGTATACAGAGGTTGTGTATTGTGTACGTTGCTGTTCATGTACATTGTATTACATTGTTATTCCCAGTAAATTTCAGAAGTGCGTTCTTGCCTACCCAGAAATTTTTTATTTGATAAGAGCATTTGACAATAAAAGTTTTAACCTAATGAGCAAGCCATAGGCGAAGGTGGCAAAGGAAAAACTCTCTCTGACAATAATAGGATGAAACATTTAAAGGAACCAGATTCAAAAGGGAAGCCATAGTCATCTGTGACCTCAGAGGGTGTAATTATAAATCATTTCCTTTTTCTGGGGACTGTGTACCATATGGACAAAATGTCACACGAAGTCTAATTGGATCCAACATGAGCATGAATGTGTATTTTGATCCAACAATGACTGCATCATTTCCAAAAAATGAATCTGAAAAATTGTGTACAGAATATCATTAGTGCAGTTGTGTTGTGTATTGTGTTAGGCTGCTGAAGGCTATTGCAAGTGGTACAATATAGATTGTACTGTTTGTGTAGTTTATTGTTGTATTGTGCTGAGTTGTGTATTGCAGATTAGCCTCATAATACTGAATTGTATTGTACAGGTTGCTGAAGGACACTCTGCAGGACTCCCTGTTCAGCGTACGCTATCAGCACCTTCTGGCTGCTTTGCTCTGCTGCTCAGGCCGAGGCCTCCGGGAAGAGTTTGATCGCCAGTGCTGGCTCATCAGCATCCTGGCTAAAGTTGCACAGCGTGTCCGAGACTCCTCACCGTCATCCAGACAGGTCAGAACCACCTCCTTGTTTTTGTCCTGTTTGTTAAGCTATATTTCTCGTACTAGTGACTGAACCATGAGCAGCTGTAAAACTGTTTAATTTGCTGCCTCTGTAGTGGGATGGTAAGTGATGTTCCTGTGTGCTTCACTCTAGGCTCTTCTGAGAGAGGGACTGGATGAGGTCAAGCATTTCTTCTCCATTAACAGCAGCTGTCGCCTTCCCCTTAACCCTGGCCTGCTAGTCAAGGGCATTAACATACAGGTACATGGTCCAATCACATCGTTTCTGGACTTCAGTCTTTAGTTTGATCCTGAAGCGTACCATCATTTAGATAAAAGTTTCCATAATGGCAAATTTTGGCATAGAATGTGACAGGGAATGTAGTTATAAAGTTATTTAATTAACTATTTCCTCCAGTCTCTCAACAACCAGTTAAAAATGGTGTGGTTATTGTGCCAGAACTGCATGCTACTGATAAACAAAGCAGTATGGTGTTTTGTGTCTCTGTCTCTCTGTTTTGTCCATCGCTCCTTCAGGGCTCAACAGTAAACAATAAAACAAAATCTCTTTTTTTTTTTTGTCCACCTACTCATGATTTTGCCCTCATTCTCCATCTCTCCTTCATTTAATTTAGTCCTGCTCCTATTTCAACTCCAATGCCGTGCCACTCAAGCTCTCATTCCAGAACATGGACCCACTGGGAGACAATATTAACGTCATCTTTAAGGTGCTTTACACAATTGCAAAATCTGCTTCTTTTGCTTAAGGTATGAGAATTGGCTGAATGACTGAGTGATGTTCAAATCTGTTTAGTCAGGAGATGACCTGCGGCAGGACATGCTCACCCTGCAGGTAATCCGCATCATGAACAAAATCTGGATACAGGAGGGCTTGGATATGAGGATGGTCATCTTCCGCTGCTTTTCCACTGGCCGGAGTCGAGGTGTGTGTGAGAGATAAAGTCTTCGGCTTAAACAGGATAATATCTGTACAATAAGTCGACTAATGCTAGGCTTTATCTGGATGTTTGCATGATCTGACCGCTTGTTATTCCTTTATCCCAGGCATGGTGGAGATGATCCCGAATGCCGAGACCTTGAGGAAGATCCAAGTAGAGCACGGGGTCACCGGCTCCTTCAAGGACCGCCCGCTGGCTGACTGGCTACAAAAACACAACCCCACAGAGGACGAGTATGAGAAAGTGAGGAGCCTCGAATACTTTAGCGTTTATAGCATTCAGCATTTGTGACTTCTGATGGCAAATGGTGGCACAAGATATAAATTAAGGAGGTTTCATAGAAATGGGCTTGAATCCTTTTTTTTTTTATGTAAATATTATTTCTGTCTGTATTTGTTTTTCTGACTATGTTGTCCTCTTTCCACACACAGTTATGGACAGTGTAAAATAATTTCAGTTAAATCTATTAAAGTATTAGCTTAATGACGCTGCGTCATTATTTTTTCTGCAGGCAGTAGAGAACTTCATCTACTCCTGCGCAGGCTGCTGTGTGGCCACCTACATCCTGGGCATCTGCGACCGCCACAATGACAACATCATGCTGAAGAGCAGTGGGCACATGTTCCACATTGATTTTGGCAAATTCCTGGGTCACGCGCAGATGTTTGGCAACATCAAACGGTGAGACCAGGAACAAGGAAGGGAACCAATTTACAGAAAAACCATATTCACAGCCATCAATAGGAATTTACTTTTCCCTCTGAGATGAAAAAATGCTGTGTGATGTGATGTGGTGTGTTTTCATGCTTTCCCTTTCCCTTTGTCTTGGTCAGGGACCGGGCTCCTTTCGTTTTTACGTCAGACATGGCTTACGTGATTAACGGAGGTGACAAGCCTTCGAGTCGCTTTCATGACTTTGTGGACTTATGTTGTGAGGCGTACAACCTCATAAGGAAACACGCACATCTGTTCCTCAACCTGCTCGGCTTGGTGAGCTGAAAATCAAATAATCTGCGTTTAGCTCAGTTTTTGACCCTAATATTCTTTACATAACGTTGTTTGCATTTTTGTAGTGTTCAGGCTTAACAACTTAAGCGTTTGTATTACCTACATTATTAAATCTGTTTGTTTGTGTTGTGTGTGTACAGATGCTGTCCTGTGGCATTCCTGAGCTATCAGATCTAGAGGATTTAAAGTATGTTTATGATGCACTGAGACCACACGAGTCTGAGGCTGATGCCACCATGTACTTCACCAGGTTAGAAGATATTTTGTCGTTTCTAACATACTTCCAGAGGGTCAGAATCCCTCTCAATTAATGTATTAATCCAGCTCATGATCAGTGACTACCTATGTTCTTAATTCAAATGATTAAATTAAAAAAGAATAGAAAGTCTGTTATTCCATTAGGGGGCAAAATAGAGCAATAAAGGTAGCTACTGACATGGAATTCTACTTTAGGAAGAAAAAAATGTAGTGTGGTAGTCTGATTGTCTGGTTAACGAATTAGTCTGTTCACGTGTCTGCTAGGTGATTATATATATGTTCAGTCTGTTATTGCAATCGGAGCGCACCTTTCAGATCAATACGATTAAATAAACAGATTTAAGAAGCGTTCTTGAGGTATGATGTTGATGCGTTTGGGTCTTGTCCACTTGATACTGGGATAAGTGTGATGTAGCCAGTTCTAAAACTCCTGAGTCAGACAGTCTTTATAATATCATACTATACGCCTGTATAACTACATTATATTTTATCTATGACTTTGTCATCGTCCCTGTGTTGTTCAGTTGTATACGGAATCGTATGCATAATAGTTGTTTGCTAATGTCTTAGAACGGATACAACCAATTAAAAAGATCAGACATGAGGTTCTGCGGCAGCTTAGTGGTTAGCATGTTTGCCTCGAAAACAAGAACAAGCGTTAGACAAAAGAAAGCTTTTTCTCAAAAAATATGGATTTAGGTGTCTTCCAGAATGACTCACCAAGGAAGATCCTGGAGTTTTTATTGAGTAAGTGAAGGGCCTCATATAGCTGCTCTTGTTGGTACAACTGAAATTCTTTATGTACCTTAATCCTGCAAACAAACAAACTAGAAGGTTTGTCTCACACCACTGGGGAGGTCAATTCCCACCTCTACCTGTGTGTGGAGTTGGCATGTTCTCCCCATGCTTCAGGGGTTTCCTCTGGGTACTGGCTTCCTCCCTCTGTCCAAACACCCCTAAGGCTGATTGGCATCTCTAAATTGTTTGTAGTGTGTGAGTGTGTGTTATTGTGCTCTACAATGTGTCGGCACCACAAGTCCTCCTGGGAACGACTCCAGGTTCTCTGCAACCCTGTAGGATATAAGCACTAAAGAAAATGGATGAATGGATATCAAACTTACTAGAATTACTGGCTAGATTAACTACATTATGGGAGATTAACTTCCTTGTACTTGTAAAAACATTTTGATGTTCAGACCAGAGATGTTATTAGGAGGGATTATTTTGGTCAAGATCTAACTACCCTCTGAAGTGGGATGGAAAGGCATCTGTTCTGTGTGTTATCTTCATAATATGAATGTAACTGGTTAGGAATCATGACTCTTTTGCCTACTGCTCTTGCTATGAAGAGAAAATAAAACTCTGGCATGGAGACATGAAGTGTAAGCATATGAAGTCTTAATATTTTTATTTTGCAACACCAGTTTGATATTCAGCATCATATTTTATCTTCATATCATGCAGCCTTAAGCTACATTGACACATACTCTGATTTTATTTCTGCACTTGATGTACTGTAAGGTCACGGATCACATGCATTTCCTCACTGGTAGTCTCTGTACTGTGTCCACTTCATATTTGCATAAAGTTCAAAGTTCCTCATCCACAAAGATCGATGTTGTTCATGTTGCCAGAAATTGTCAGCTCTCATTTAAAATAAATGATCACTGCTTGCTTTGTTGCTGCGTGCGGGCATGTTGCATAACGCTGAAAGCTCCACTAATAACGAGTATAAGATTGTCATGCATGCAATACTGCTTTCATACCGTGACAGCCTGTTATTAACTCTGTGAAATGCTATGCAAATATGCAGTCTATCCAGGCAGCAGCTTCTAGAATGAGCCCAAAGGCTGTAATCCACACTAAAACTGTGGAAACACAGTGAAAATTGTAGTATATCATATAATGTGTTCTGGTTCTAGGTTACACTTGAAGTCAAAATGTACTTCCTTGAATCTAGTGAACACTTTTCCTCATCTTGCCAGGTTGATCGAGTCCAGTCTGGGCAGCGTGGCCACAAAACTCAACTTCTTCATCCACAACCTTGCCCAGATGAAGTTCGCCTCGTCCGAGGAGCGTCCCGTTCTGTCCTTTGCGCCGCGTGTCTACACGCTGAAAAGCGACGGCCTCATTCGCAGCCTGTTCGTGTGCCGCCACATCAAAACCTACAGCCCCAACAAGGGTTATGTACGTCCCTCATGAACCGCACACACACTCACAGTGCTACTTTTTTAGTAAATAATACCTTTTCATAATATGAGATCCCTCACTCTGGTTTAGACATATGTGGTGAAAGTGGAGCGTGAGAGCCAGCAGGGGGCGACATTGGTTCAGAGGAGTTTTGAAGAGTTCCATGAGCTACACAGCAAACTACGCCTCATCTTCCCTTCATCCAAGCTACCCAGGTACACTAATTCTCTCAACAGACTCATGTAACAACAACTTCTAGCTTTAACCTCAGCTTCACCACAAATACCTCTGATCAAAACATGACAAGTGGCAGTTTCTTTCTTTTGCTCATTGTATTTTGACGGTGTATGAACACTAATTAAAAAGAAGTCTTTACTCAGCAGCAGTATTAGATGTATAGCGTCTTTACTACTAGAAGACACAGTAGCGTTACTATCAAGCATCTACATGCGTATACTCAGTAAAGGTTCCAGTCTAGTTCCGAACCAGTGGTTCCAGTAGCATGTCTTTTGGTACTTGCTGTAGATTGGTGTCAGGGGGAACGAGTGATACCGTAGATGCAGATCGGTGCAGGACATGTATTGGTTTCCTGGAAACCTAATAAACCAGGCTACAATTTTAACGAGCTAATTAGTATTGTGTGCATTAATACAAAATATTATTGGAAAATATTTCATTATTAAATGTTATGAAGTTGTGACTTTACGCAGCTGTAGTCAGTAATAAACACGTCTGATGATAAAGCAGGTCTTTTTTTGTGCTGTTGTCTATGAGCTGTGGTGTTTTTGTACTGCACATAAACAAATCGTTTCGTTTTCATTTAACTAGCGCGTGAAGGTGAGCTATGTTTTGGTTTCACATTCACTATACAGTGTACTAGAAGATCTGTTTTTGAAAAGATCACCTAGCATTCACACATTCTAATGAATTAGTCTAACCAGTCTGTGAAGAGACGCACCCTACAGCATAATGTGGTGAAATGTCTGAACCTTTTAAACAAGCCATATCAAGTGTTTGTTTAGTGTTAGTCAGTAGGGAGGTTAGTAGATTACAAGCTTTTGTAGTAGGATTTTTCTTTGGGTCAGTTGAGTTTATTTGTATAGCACTTTTAACAATTGACATTGTCTAAAAGCAGCTTTACAGAACTTTAGAAACATAATAAAAATGTAAGGGGTAAATAAAAATTTAATAAAAATGTAAAGATTCAAATTCTCTAACGTCTATCACAAACGAGCAAGCCTGAGGCGACGGTGGTGAGGGAAAAACTCCCTGAGAGGATGAGAGGAACCAGCCTCAGAAGGGAACCTCATCCTCATTTGGGCAGGAAATAATGTCAAAGTACAGAAGAAAACCTGCTACATCAGTGAGCTGAGCAAAAACTCATCTGTATATTTATTTTCCAACAAGTTACTGAAATTGATCAAATCCAACAACAACAATCATTTCAATCAATCGTTTTGTGCCTAGACAAAGGAACGGTGGTATTTTGAGCACTTCCTACTTGTCATACTGTAATTATCGTCCCTGTCCCACTTCCTGCTGTCTATTAATATGACCTAGGATTAGAAGTCCAGTTACTGTTTGTTCTGCTTTTTTAATCCTGTTTGATTGTCAGAACATATAAAGAAACAAACTCTATGACTAGTCCTCTGTGTGTGTAATCGTTAATGGTTTAGCAGTGTTCCTGGCACTAGTACTACCTCTTTTACTGTTATACACAAACTTGTGTTAAAATAGCTCTGTCCGTCTCTTACTTCAGCTTCCCCAGCCGTTTTGTGATTGGACGTTCTCGCGGAGAAGCCATGGCTGACCGGAGGAAAGACGAGCTGAACGCATACGTGTGGCATCTGATCCACTCGGCTGCCGAGGTTGCTCAGGTAATTTCCACCTGTTATTCCTGTTATTCCCAGCACATACAGTACTGCATTTCTCGGAAGGTCAGGGAAGACAGTAATGAAACACAGGCTTGTTTTTGCCCACATGCAGTCACACACAACAGTTTATATTATGCTGCTTTTCGTGTTTAAACCTGGTCGAATATAGCGTCCACCTTTCCCCAAACCTAGCCTTAAAATAATAAGCGAACACATCTATAAATTTAGGATCAGATTCATCCCTCATGCTCATGCACCAGGGATTCCTCACTTGGCTGTTATAAAGCTCAGAAATGATCTGCGTGCTTGTGTGCAGTTTGACAGCGTCATTTCCTGGAAATCAGCCACAGTATTCTAAGAAAGTTAAAAAAAAAAAAAGACTTGTGCTTTAGATAGACAGTTTTTGTGCCCCACCTAGTGAGCAGCCGAGCCGAACAGATCACACTTCCGACGCTGCATCTTCTTTAGGGAGCGTCTAAAAAAAAAAAAGTACAGCGTTAGACTTCACATGTAAATTTATTTAGGACACACGTTTGACATCCCACAGTGTGTTTGGTTGGACTGTTGATTCTTAGTTTCTGTCTTCCGTTTTGCAGTGTGACCTGGTCTACACCTTCTTCCACCCGTTACAGAGAGATGAGCGGCCAGTAGGAACAGCTGTAAACACACTGGGTAACAAACCATCAGGTGACTGTTCTCCCATGCACACACTGTTTCTTTTTAGAAGCGATGGTTGAGAAATGATGGTGATTCATTTAGCATGTGGGCGTGACATACATTAGGGTTAATGTGCATCCACCGTCATCATGTGACTCAGTCCACAAATGACTCAGACTAGTGTTATACTCAGCTAAGAGACCAACGTCCAGAACAACTCTGACGGCGTGGTAGAGCCTTATCAGTAAATTGCAACAAGCTTAAAATCAAGCAGAAGGAATTTGTAGCAATGCAGAGTGAGTCGTCACAGGTCTATAAAGAACTTTGGCTCCTTATTCTCCAGAAATTCAATAAAGCTTGTTAAACATTAATGGGGACAGCAAACTGGTCAGCGGTGAACACTATTCACACACATGGCTGGCTCCATGACTCTTAAGATTTAATTAGTGTGAGCTCTGTAAATCTCTTCTTTCCTCATTTAAAAACATTACTAATTAGTTATCAAGTCTTAGCGGCAGATGAAGATTATTCAGCGTAAATAATAAATCAACATGTGCTTTTCTCCTGCAGGAATTCATACAGTGCTATGTAATACATTAATAAAATTCCACAAAACAGGTTTTGTAGACACTTGTGTGCACACACACCCACACTCACTGATAAACACATTCTCCTGCCATTACAGATGGTTCTTGGACTCCTGTGCCTGGTAAAGTGGCTGGTGAAGTAAAACTGTCCATTTCCTACAAGAGCGACAAGCTTTTCATTATGGTGATGCACATACGAGGCCTGGTGAGTCTTTTTCCCAAGCGTTGTGTGTTTGGTGGTGTGTTTTGTTGGTGTGTTTGTTATATTATGCTTTAAGAGAAGAAATGTAACAAAGCAATTCTATATTTTTCAAAAGCAGCCCTTGCAGGACGGCACTGATCCAGATCCATACGTCAAACTGTACCTGCTCCCTGATCCCCAGAAAACAAGCAAGAGGAAGACGAAGGCAGCTCGCCGCACCTGCAACCCTACATATAACGAAATGGTAAACAGTTCACAAGAAAAAAACGTCACATGAGAAACACTTTATGCTTCCTTTAAAATAAAATGTGCATTTGAAGCATCTCTGATTAAAATTAAAAAAAAGGTTCCAAACTATATATATATATATATATATATATATATATATATATATATATATATATATATATATATATATATATATATATATATATATATTACAAGGACAACATTGTTGGTACTCTTCCATTAAAGTAAGATAACCCCACAGTGGTCACTGAAATAACTTAAAACTGAAAATAGAAATAAATAAAATGTACTGAAAATTAACTAATGAAAATCAGACATTGCTTTTCAATTTTGCAGAACAGAAGCATTTATAAAAAATAAATAAATAAACTAATACAATTGGCCTGAACAAAAGAGAGGGTTTTTTGTTTGTTTGTTTGTTTTTCTTAACCCTCATTTTCCCCCAATTATGCCATTTCTCCTCCATCACATGATAGCTGACATCGAGTGTTGAGGCTCGTGCTTTCTCTGAGACACTGCTGGTCATGTTGCGTCACATTACAGCTACCGAAAGCAGTAACTTCCCTCACGTACACACTTTAGTGTTGCTCTGGTTGATGACTGAGAGAGTAATGCCTCATTATTGTACACATAAGTAATTCCTTATTCACAGTCTTACACATGTGGATGCCGACTTCTCAGCTGCAGGTTTTCAGTCGAGTTCTGGAGAATCAGAAAAAACATTATTTTGACAGTCATTAGGGTTTGGAAGCATCTGTTTATGGCCAAGTCTTAACCTCCTGTTAGAGAAAGACACTTTTGGTGTAAAATACCTGAAACTGTGATGATAATTACTAAAAACGGATGACATTTTGTTTGCCATACTTTTAAAGGGTGCCAGTACTTATGAAGCTGAATGTATAATGTAGTCAGATTGTTAAAGCATGATGTCTGATGGTTGCTTGTGTTTTCTCACCCTGTAGTTGGTGTATGATAAGATACCACGTGGAGACCTGAGCCAGAGGTCAATCCATCTTCGAGTGCTAGGCGACGGGGCATTCTGGGAAAACACACTGCTGGGCGAAGCCTTCATTCCCTTAAAGAATCTAACACCAGGACAGCACTGGGTGGACTGGCACCAGCTGAGCACAGGCAGCTCCGATGGCAGCCGCTGACAGAAACACACAGTTGCAGAGACGGACACTGCTCGCTGCATTCTGATCATTGGGTCTGATTCGGCGTATCTCTGTAAAGGGAAGCGACTCCTGATACCCAATGAGGAGTATGAAGGAGTGTCTCTCGTTGCATTGGGGTCTGAGTAGAAGGATGTATTTTCCCCACACTGGGGGTGTTTGTAGCTGATACTCCTGCCCTGGAGACGTGTAGACTCTGTGATGGATAGCCGTCACTACATGTGCTAGTTGTGTCAGGGTTCTTTTTCACCCTCTACACAGACCGTTTCTTGAGATAAAGGCCCATGTCCAGAAGGCTCTGAAAACATTGTCCATTGTACAACCTCGCAGTTTCCTGTTGAGAGAGAAAGTGAAATGTTAACTTATTTCATTTTAAGATGTTCTTTTATTTTGGCTCGATTTGGAGCTAGCCTTTGTTATGATGTTTGTGTCTCTGTGATGTAGATTATTGCAGATTTTACCTAGTAAGTTAAAAAAAAAGGGGATATAGGGAATAAAATTTTAAAATGATTTAACTTCTCATTGTTGGTGGCAGGGATCTAGCATATCTTGAAAAACTAAAACACTTGAGATTCTGTGGCATTGCAAATGTGTATGTAGTCAGGAAAAAGTCTAATTCAGCCCATTTGTCCAACCTCTATAGCTGAATAACAGACTTTTGTTTATTGGTCTTTTCTTTTCTTTTCTCTTTTTTAACAAGCACCAGGCTTTGAATAGATCCAGAATATAACCCTATATAGAGAGCTTTCTGTAAAAAATCTAGTGGGATTCATGTAGGTTGGTGCAGATAGTTTACACTTCAGAACACTGTATCACAAACAATCGAGTGACTAACATGCCTTCTCATGTATAAGCAAGAAAGCGGTTTAAAATGGATCTTTGTTAATGAACACTGTTAATGAACCTAAGGGAGATATAGGATACATGCCATGGGTGATGTGTACAACGATCCAGGTTGATATTCAACAAAAAGAAAATTACATTCTTTATTTGTGCAATGATTTTCCACCATGTACAGTGATATAAAACATGCTGGATTTCCAGAATGGGTGAATTCTAGACCTTGTTTTTTGTTTCTCGTGTATCTATAAACCAATTAAACCCTTAGCTTTCAATATGCACTACATTGTTTTAATCACATTGGCACTTTATAGACCACGAATGTGTGCTTTGACCTTGATATACTTCCAATATATCACCTGGCCCGATAGCACACAAGCCAATACAGAGCTTATTTACAGGTGCTCTTAACAGCTTGCCTTGAAATGAAGTGTGAAGGTTGAAACATGACGACAGGAGCCCAAGCAGGCGCTTTAAGTTGTTTGTTTTTTTTTTTTTTTTAAGGTTTAATTTTTTTTTACTTAATTTCCTTCGATGTATTAACTCAAGCTTGCACCAGTCTCTCCAGTGAGAATGTGTAGTTGAATGATTTATGTGCATGCTGTGAAATTTGCTACTGGATAAATGTTGCACTTTTGGTCTTGTTTTCTATTAAGTATTTTATGCTTACGTTTTTTGGGATCAGTCCGTTTCAGGAAATATTTTATTTATTTGAAGAAAGGGAAGCAAAGATAAACCTGAACACATTAGTATTGTTCAAATTCATTCCTTATTCTGTTGAAATTGTTGGCAAGTCATCTGTTGTTTGGAAGTAAATCTAAGTTTTAAGCTTTAAAATCTGTTTTGTGTTGTTTTTCTTTCCAGCAATGGATGCATGCAAATGATAGGCTGAACCTTTGGCAAAGGTTGTCTTCTTTGTTAATCTTGTAAAACCTTTATATATACTTTCCCTTTCTGTTTCTTTCCCTTGCTTTGGAACACAAGCTTGATTTGTCCATTGTGATAGTTAACCACTGTCCTAAATAACCACTGTCCAGTCCACCCCGAGACACCAGCTGTCTTGCTCATGCTGTCGTGTCTAATTTAATGTTGAAAACTTATTTTTGAACTAGCAAAATTGTCCTGAGTGTTAGTATTATTATTGGTGAGTTGCTCTGTGTGCCCTTGGAAGAGAGACTGTTGGGAGATTCAGACTTGCTATGATCATGCAGGACTCCAGCAAACCCAAATAAGTTCACTTATATGACCACAGGCCATTTGTGCAAGAGAAAATAGGAAAGAATGTATGTTTAAAATGAAATGGTGTAGTGTTGTACATTATTAAAAAATATTATTTGTATGTGCTTTATGGTTTTGTCATGCTGTTTTGATTTCCTGTTATAGCTGTTTCTTTTAGACTATGATTATATATATATATATATATATATATATATATATATATATATATATATATATATATATATATAATTTGCACTAAGTAATAAAATGAACTTCAATTGAAAATGAAAAAAAAAGACTTGTGGATTCTCGTCTGTTTGTAATGCTAACAGTGCAGTTCGGTATGTGCAGCAGTAACTGATGTGTGTCAAAGATGATCAGGTTTCATTTATACAAATGCAGTGTCCTCGTTTAGCCTGTCTAATCTTTAACACGGGATATTTTCTCTAATTAGCCAATCACATGACGGTGGTGAGAAACATGCATACATGAAACATGACCATATACAGGTCAAGAGCATCAGTTGGCTTGTTTTTTCCTGCCAGATGGACTGGTTCAAGTTATTTAGTATAGTATAGTGTTATTCATGTCTGTACTTTTGAGAGTCACAAACAGCTGGAACCAAATTCCTTGTGTGTGTCAACACACTTGGCCAATAAATCTGAATCTGATTCTGATTCTAATTTAGAAACTGCCGACCTCACATAGATGTCTTCAGAGCATACACAGAATCATGTGACCAAAAACTCCACAGTAAGCAGCGGTTCTGTGGGTGGAAATGCCTTGTTGTTGAGAGGTTAGAGGAAAATTGTTGGCCTGGATCTAGCGGACAGGAAGTAACTCATTGACCACTCCTTAAAACCATTGTGAGCTCTCGTGCTACAGAGATCACATTTTCCCCCCATTCTAATGTTTGATGTGAACATTAAGTTAAGCTGTTGTCCTGTCTGTGTGTGATTTCATGCACTGCAAAGTCTTTCACCCCATAGTTGTGGCTTGTTCCCAGCTTTCTTAACATCCCGCCGTGTTCAGAGTTATATCAAGCATGTGTGTTTTCACCTGTCATGCTCACTGTGTAAGCAGTGTTTGTTGCTGCATTGATTATAGTCATTAATGTTAACTCTGCCTTGGGAGGAGTAATGATGAATGACAAAGCTGTAATTATCCAAACAAAAGGCTTATTTCTGTAAGATACTGTTCTCAAGAGGTTAGAATTTAAGGGAATCTGAAATAGTTATTACATTAATTATAATGTTACAAACAACATAATGACAGCATTAACAAAAAGTTGTACAGTAGACTGTTCACTGTTTCAGGCAGAATATAATAGAATATAAGATTTTTTTAAATGCTTCCCAAAAAGAGGAAAACATATTTCTATATTTATAGTGTCTGAATTAAAAGTAAATTTTTAGCATACTAAGGCTAATAGAAAATGTGATATTTTGACAGAGATATATAGCAATTATGATGGGAGTCTCAACACATTGTAAGTTTTCTGACACTGGATGTTTCACAGCATTAAATGTCCAAGTGGCCTTGGTGAATTTGAACGGGCACAATGCACATTCGCACAAACACGATCGTGCACCCATTCGCACGCTATGGACAGTTTAGAGATACCAGTCAGACTACAATGTGTGTCTTTGAACTGGTGAGGAAACCAGTTGAAATTGGGCAAAACCCAACTCACACAGGGCGGCGGTGAGACCTGAAGCCGTAACCCCTGAGGTGCAAGCAAGCATGACCCCCACCACAATACCAACATACATGTATGGTTGTGATGGCAACCAGGTGTCCGTCCACACCATGTGGCCTTAGTGTGTCTGTGATGTTTTGTCCTTTTTTTTTTTTTTAAATAAAATATAGCCATACGTGCACGTTAAATACTGCGCTTGTGCTAGAAAATGGAAATGGAAGATTCAAAAAACACTTATTTGTGTGGTGATCAGGTGTCCATAAACCTTTGGCTACTGAATTTCTTCGACGGTCCCTAACTCTGCCTTCATTAGAACGGAGTTTATTGACGGTCCCTTAACCTTTCTGATGAAATCTCCCGTTTGCATCGAGCTTTTCTCTGCTAGTCTTGAAAACGAGGAACAGGAGAATCCACCGCTGAATCTATTCGCGAATAACAGCTGTTTCAACGAGCATCAAATTGTTTGTTTTTTTTTCGTATTTCCGGACATTTGTTGTGTTCCCTTTCGCACGAGACGTTTCATCGATTTAAAAAAAAAAACGTTTGTTAAATCGCTCACGCGCTAAACTCGATACGGACGAGGATCTACATTAGCGACCAGCTAACAGCTAACTAGCTTCAGTTTTCGACTCCTAAACCAAAATGGCTTGTATATCGACGTACGAATTGGGAAATGTGGAAAATGTCAGCTCGATCTTGATCATCCCGTCGTCTTCTGTTGTCTCTCCTGTTCTGTGTAAGTGTGCGAGTGTAACGAATCCTCAACGTACAGCTGCTGTGAATTTGAACATGGCGAGTGCCGGGAACAATATGGACGCCGACTGCCTTCAATGCTGGGTCGCATGGAGAGCTAACCGGCAACTTGCCCTCGCCGTTTAAACACTATGGACACTTTGAGGATTTGACGATATTAAACACGGACAGTATTCTGAACTGCGACACTTTGTCGTCGACTTTGTTAGTTCTTCAGTAGCTAATATTTAGCAGCAGGTGAAGTCATAAGGTTTATCACTCGTTTGCTTGCTAACGCTAATATTGTACAACTGGCGCTACAACTTACTCCAACTACAGGTATTTTAGTCAACTTGCTAGTTAACGTCTAAAGTCTTAACGTATTCGTTTCAGTTAACAAGTCAACATTAAACCAGGCTTGTCGATATTAAACTAGGCTCGTCAAAAGGGAAGGGAAAACTTTACTAGTTCACTAGCTAAGCACTTAGCTGTGAGATTAGCTGTTGTTGTCCCAGACTTTCTGGGATTTTCATCATTTTTATTTAATATTTTGAAAGAATTAATATATTGCAATGTATAGAAGTATGAGCTCAGAGGAACACTTCTCTAAGAAGGGTTCATTGGCCACCTCTCCTAGTGTTGAGGTGGGGAGCGTTAGCTGGGCTAGCTCCTGGATTAGCATGCTGTCAGCACTGTCCAAGCCTGCATGGTCGCTTCTTCAGAAATATCTGCCTGGAAAATCGCAGACTTGGTCCAGCGAGGCAGGAAAATCCAGCATTGACTTTGGACATAAGCTAATAACAGGACTTGATAACCTTATGCCTCCTGACCAGAGTTCTACTCACCTGCGCGTAGCATATGTTCACTGTCAACATGAAAACGGCAGGTTTTTCACCTCCGGCGATGTAGAAACTCTGAGCTGGTTGACTGCAGACTCTCTGACAGAACTGGGGATTCAGGACGCCGTGAATATGGATTTTAAGGCTCCACAAACACCCCCAGTGGAATACAGGTACCTCGCATCAACAAGGAAGTTTCTCAGTAGGTTTCTGGAAGCAAGAGAAGAAAAGCAGACTGAGGTCATGCAGCCCAAGCTGAGTGTTTCATATCTAAGTCCAAGCACAAGTGCCACTAACAGCTGGTGGTGGCAGGGACTTTGGAGGTCGGAAGACCCTCAGAACGCTCTCAAAACGCAGCCTGTTTTGTGCCAGACTAAAACCTCTGATGGTGCTGAAACAAAGTCCCTGCATTGTGGAAAACACCACAGTAGTGGTCATTGTGAGCTGGGTTGCCAGAGGTCAGCTGTTGCAGTCGATAAGCTGGAAGAACCATTGAAACACAGCAACCAGGCTGAATGGGCATGCAGTGAATGTGCTGGACTTTCACGCCTCAAAGAGTCAGCTGACCCTACAAGCCTTTACGCAGCCAGGCTGGAACTTCTCCCCAGCTCGGTCTACCTTCCATCAGCTCATGAACCCAGTGTTGTAGAGCATCAGGTTGGTTCCAGAGCTGCTGCCGCCTGCAGTGAGGTGGCAGTTCTGACCCCGGACCAGGACAATGGCTACTCTAGTTTGGAGGAAGAAAGTGCCAGTGCAAGGCAGTGTAAAATGAACGGCGTATATGAACTGTTGGACGTGGATGGTTCTGCTGCTTCTCAGGCTGGCGATCCTGGGCATGGAGGAGAGGAGGACAAATCTGCAGGGAATACTCGTTGTGAGAGGGTTGAGAACGAAGAGGAAGATAAGGAGGAGGAAAAAGAGCAGAACACAGAGCCTGCGATTGTACATGAGGCTTTGCCAGTTCAATCCACCACTTGCTGTCAGAACAAGGCGATCTCTTTCATCATGGGCAGCCCATGTAGTGACGAGTCGGATGTGGAAGACAACAGTGTTCGGGACAGTGACGACGATGATGGCTTTGACAGCGACGTCTTGGACAGCAGTTCTGACTCGGAGGACCTAGAGGATAGTGATGATGAGGATGAGGAGGATTCAGAATCTGATGAATTGGATTCTGAGAGTGAGAGATTGTTGAATTCATTGTTCCAAACTAAGGACCCCTATAACCCACGCAACTTCACAGCCTCTATCCGGACATCCCAGAAACTCTGTGAATCTGCCTCAAGTTCGTGCCCCATGGGATCCCCAGTAGAGCCTGATTTCCTTTTGTGTTCCACCTCATCATCCCCTCCTTCACCTCTGGAAGAAACCCAGAAGGACGAGGAGTCCAGTGAAGAAGCCTGTTCTTCGATGGACGAAGCTGAAAGCCTGAGGCTTTGGAACTCGTTCAGCTGCTCATCAGATCCCTACAGTCCTCTGAACTTTCAGGCGGCAATCAGGACTCAGCAGCCAGCCAGACAGCGTTGTAAGAAAGAGACATCTGTTGAGCCTCTGGTCTATAGGAAAGAGGAGGCAGAGGAGAGGATGGACAGTGGATTCTCAGAGGCAGCTATTGTCCAGGGCCTTGGAAGTGCCGGAGTTGTCAGGCTGAAAAAGGTTAGTGTGATGTATAAAATTTCAAACAATTACTTTCCAGGCCAAGACATTTACATATTTCCTTTGTATTGTTTTTCATGGTCAAGGTTTGAGGTTCTTCTCTTATGATTACGTATTTTGAAGAGTATGATGGGTAAATTGGGTATGTTTGATCTAATACTGGGGGGGGGCATGGTGGCTTAGTGGTTAGCACGTTCACCTCACACCTCCAGGGTTGGGGGTTCGATTCCCATCTCCGCCTTGTGTGTGTGGAGTTTGCATGTTCTCCCCGTGCCTCGGGGGTTTCCTCCGGGTACTCCGGTTTCCTCCCCCAGTCCAAAGACATGCATGGTAGGTTGATTGGCATCTCTGGAAAATTGTCCGTAGTGTGTGTGTGTGATTGAATGAGAGCGTGTGTGCCCTGCGATGGGTTGGCACTCCGTCCAGGGTGTATCCTGCCTTGATGCCCAATGACGCCTGAGGCACAGGCTCCCCGTGACCCGAGGTAGTTCAGAAAATGCGTGAGAGTGAGTGAGTGATCTAATACTGGCATACAAAGTAGATATGCATGGATGTCGAGACATTGCTGCTGTGAGTGCATGTTTTCATTCCAGTTAAAGAGAAGCCACACCTGACTACTGAAAGCCAAGCCCAACAGATTAGACCTGGTGAAATCAGGTGTGGCTCCTGCATGATCGGAATGAAAACCAGAACAACATCAACCCTGACATGTCTTTTGGAAGACTAGGAAGTTTGTGCGCTATATTACTTTTTACAACAGCTTAACTAGGCTAGACAAAGAAAAAAACGTGTGTGTAAACTTAAATTTCCCTTAACACTGCATGGCTCTTAATCATGGAAGTCTTTTTTCAGCTGAACATGTGGTTGTAGTACTGAACATTGTATTGGATAAAAGGGCATCATATATAAAACTGCATTAGAACACGGACATACAGAGAGAATTCAATCTGCTCTTAGCTCTGTGGCAGTTTAGCGTAAGTAGTCACAGTCTGGATTTAGATCATCACTATTAAGGCTCAGCTGTGAAATGATGTAAACCAGCGCAAGCAGACCATTATCTTTTTTTTAAATCTTTTTTCCCCCACCTTCTGATGCAACACTTCCATTTTCCTCTCTCCAGGGACTCACGAGCGACGAGTACTCTGCCCATTACTCATTATCACTCTGGCCCATTTTCAATCTCTGACTCCATGTTACTCCCAAACATTAGCTGTAACTGTAGACCACTAATGCAGGGACGGCAACAGACCATCCCTCCCATTCATCTCCACCTCTTCTCCTTTTGATTTAATATCAGGTCATAGTAGAGGAATATATAATGTTACTTAGCAACAGTGATCCGAGGCTGGGTGAGAGAGATGTCAGAGCCCTGTGATTTCTGTAAAGAGAAGTGGAGCTACAAATTCCTTGGTTGCCAGATTTTTTTTTTTTTTTTTTTTTTTTTTAAATGAACATGCAATCAATACTTTGGGATTTAACGTATCCCATACTAAAAGGCGTATGTCTGCATACATGGATACGTGCGCTCACTGGCCACTTTATTAGGAACACCTGACCTTTGTGCAATCAGAACTAATCATGTAGCAGCAGTGCAATGCAAAGAAATCATTCAGACACAAGCCAAGAGCTTCAGGTAATGTTCACGTCAAACATCAGAAAGAAGAAAAGTTACGAGCTCTGTGACTTTAATCGTGACATGGTTGTTGGTTCCGTATGGGCTAATTGCTGCTGATCATCTCTGATTGGTGCAAGGGTTTACAGCAGTCTCTAGAGTTTTCACAGGATGGTGCAATAAATCCAAAACATCCAGTTTGCGTCAGTTTTCTGAGCAGAAACACCTTGTTGATATGAACATCTCCGCATGTACGAGCCATCAAACATCCAATTGGAACAGCAGCACAGCACGTCTGGTTCCATTCGTGTCGAGCAAAAACAGGAATCTGAGGCTGATGTTCAAGGACGATCACATTCTGAGGTCGGATGTGAACATTAACTGATTTTGATCTGTTTGATGTTATGCATGTGCTGTTACATAGATTGTCTTATTAGATAACTGTATGAGTGTGCAGACGTTCCTTATGAAGCAGACGGTTAGAGAATGTTTTGTGTTGTATATTTAGTTGTATATTAATAAATATAACGATGGCATATTCAGTTAAGTGCTGAGGGGAACAGGTGTCCATGTCTGTTTATGCTGTAATGAAACTTTCCTTCTATTAGTGCTGCAAGTGGTTCGAGTGATGTAATATAGAGAAATAATGAACAAAAATATTAAACCCATGGCAGGAGAGTGTAGGCTCAACGTTTGTGCCTGTAGCCCTGATGTAACACCGCCGTAATCGTTGTACTTTGTGTAAAGCATAACTGCAAAAATGTTGGCTTTAGTGAGAGAAACAGACTTCTGAAGATTATGGGGTGGTTTGATTTAGCAGCACGGCATGAAGTTTTTTTTTTTTTTCAACAATCTCAGACTTAATTTCTTAAAAAAACTAAATAAAATCAACACAAAATTGAAAATGACCTCAAATGCAAAACGTGTAAAATTAGTTCACTGACAAAGGGTGAAACCTGGTAAGTGAACAAGCTTTAAGTTAATAAAATGTTTTTATTTTAAGAGAAAAAAAAAAAGGTACAGCAGGATTACAGGCTGAAATATCAAGCTTAAGCCTGAAATATTTGACAGGAGGCAGAGCTTAAAAAAGGCAGAATGGTTTTAAACAAAAAAAAATATATGTATTTTTATTTCTTTATTTTTTTTTGGAGTGAATGAGAACTGTGTTTAACCTCTGCCATTCCATCTGTCTGATGTTTACAGCTGTTCATTTGTTAAGCAAATGGTTTTACCCAGCAAATGGATGTCAGCATTTTCCTACAGACCTTTTATGGAGCTTTTTTTTAGGTTAACAATGTCCGTCAAACCAGTTAATTAGTTTTGTGCTTGTAGAATCGCACAAGTTTTAAGCCATCCAGTCGCTTTGTGTTTCTGTGCAGGTGACCTTCATAGAGGAGGTGGAGGAGTTCTACGCCAGCAGCGACGAGGAGCGGAGCAGCCCGTGGGAAGAATACGCCCGTGACCGCTGTCGCTTTCAGCGTCGCGTTCAGGAGGTGGAGGAGAGCATCAGCTACTGCCTGACTCCCAGCTTCCGCCTTAACATCTTTCAAAGACGCTATTCTAGTACCTGATTTAACATTTTGTTTGTTGGTTGTTTGCTTTTGCTTTTTTTTTAAATAGTTATTTTTAATTGCGCAAGATAAATTCTATACATATCGGGTCTAATTCAGGGTGAAGAGGAGCAGAAATGAAAATGGAAGGCATAAAGACTCCCGTGTTGCAGTTTCATCCATGTGTTCGGGTTTAACACTTCACTGAGTCATACAGTAAAGAACCACTATTCTGTTCTGAGGAGAGCTTCATTAAGCAATGCAGCTTCTCGAACACCACAAGCAACAAAGTGAAGAATGAAGTTTGTTGAACGATGTCTGGGGGGACGGGTCACAGTTTTGATGAAAATGAAAGCTTTGAAACGCTTTTAAAATATTTTCATCTGTAGGTATTGTTTAAGAGCCACTAATGCACTAACTCTGAATTGCTTCATGAACTGTCTTAACTTCATCTGTATTAGTGCATCAGTATTGAACTCTTACCCTTTATAGTGTTAGAATAACCTGTTGCCTTCGTGTCCTTCCAGGATTTTAGCTCAGCTGTGTTTAGATGGGGTGGGTATGTGGTTTTTTGTCCCTGTTGTAAAATGTTTTGGCATACGCTTTTCATGCTAATACCATCTTGGTTTTCCATGAGTTGTGTCCTACAACTGAAATTTGGAGTATTTCATAATTAACGCTACACAACTTGGCATGCGTCTTTTTGTGCAAAGAAAGTTTGTTTATTCAAATTCTTTTTCCCTTTCTGGTAGAAATACGACTCCAGACATGCCAAGTGTCTTCTCAGAGTAAGGGACATTTAATAACCCTGGGTCAAATGTCCCAGCCTTTCTAAATGCAGCTGTAAAACCTGTTCACTAATGAACCTGCAAGCCAAAGATAGCACTTGAGTTCTGTACAGCTCACATAGTGGAAGCTCACTAGTACACAAGAGTAATGTGGACAAGGAACCCAAACAAACACTGTATTTGTCGAGTTCAGCAGTATCTGTTCCTGAGTCTGAGGACGGCCAGGTCTTCTTTCACGCTCCGGATTTGCACGGTCCTGTATAAGCGTACAGCCCCAGCATTCATTACCTTCTAAAACCCGCTTGACTTTCTAGTGCTTGAGAATCACTGTGGTGTGTATCGTGTCTTAACCGAGAGGTCGTGTGTCTGTAGTCTCAACTGTGGCAGCTGTGACCCAAGTGGCTGGATTTTATGTGTATGACTTAAAAGAAAATGCAGGGAGCTAAATGCATGATTTATTGAAATGATATGCTTGATGTCAAAGCATAGGGTTAATCTGTATAATTAACATGTTTTTACATGTTTTATTTTTCTAAAACAAGTTAGGTTACTATAGTTATTCAGCATTTATTCTGGTCTTTTGTCTTAATCAGTTTAACATACAAATAAAACTATTATTTAAATTGACCTGTGTGTCCAGTGCTTACAGAAACTTCACTGGGAATTTGGATAGCAGGGTTTTTTTTTTTTTTTTTTTACAGAGATTTGTTTATACTTTAGCGTCATAGATTAGTTTACAATTTACTTTTGCTATTTTACCTGGAATCATATTTACTGCATATCAGCAAATTCGAGCTGTTATACACAACTAATCACAATAATTGTCACAGTCATGCCACCTAGTGGACACTATATGTAACTGCAGCCATTAAATCTATTTTGTACTAAATGTTGTTACCCGTGTTTTTCACTAGGAGGCACATTTTGTTTACATTTTATAAATTTATAACTGATTCCATCGATTCTGTTATAACATTTAATGTGTATATAAATTGCAGTAAAATGTACATGTTATGAGCTCATATGAAGCCTATGTCATAGAACCATTTCTGATAGAAATGCAGTACTAAAAAAAGATGAACACATTATTACCATCAACAAATCCTCCGCAAATAATTTATAAACAAAGAATGAATTTCTTCTTTACATTTTAATCAATTTCTGCATTAAATTAATCCGAGTATAAATTTGAAGAACATTTAGTAATAATGACGCACTTAGGAATTAAATAAAGTCCCAGTTTGAAGATGTTTGTGGTTAAACAGTACACACAAATAAGAATTTTGATAATATATTAGTCATATTGTTTAGTATGTTTCAGATATAAACATAAATTTAGTTATAAACCGTCGGGATGACGCAGCTCACTTCCGCATTCTTAGATCACGAGACCAAATCCTGTTATGGCCAATGAGAATCCGTTTCAGGCGAGGTGACGTACATGTGTCCCCGCCCACCAGTGGAGTCCAACAGCCAATCACAATAGCCATATCTTTTTTAAATTGTATTTGAATTATTATATTTTTTATTGAATATATATATATATATATATATATATATATATATATATATATATATATATATATTCAATAAAAAATATAATAATTCAAATACAATTTATATATATATATATATATTTTTTTTTCTAAGATGCATTATTATTGACACCTGAAACCATAATTGCATAATTGAAAAACATAATCAGCAGAGGTGGGAGTAAGTCACACATGTGCAAGTCACAAGTAAGTCTCAAGTCATTAATGTCAAGTCAAAGTCAAGTCGAATCTTTTTTTAATATTTGTCAAGCAAGTCTCAAGTCTCAAATTTGCGACTTAAGTCTGACTCGAGTCAAGTCGAGTCCCCCATCTCTGATAATCAGTAATCCTGCATATGTATCTTGTCTTGTGTATTATAGTGTTATTTATGTTTGTATTTTTGAGAGTCACAAGCAGCTTGAACTTTGCACATTCCTTGTGTGTGTCAACAAACTTGGCCAATAAACCTGATTCTGATTCTGATTCTTATAAGCCACGGCTCCATGTGTTCATTTAAAAGAACCGGACAAGGAGTCGATTCATTCGCGAACGACACATCACTGGCGATGGCTTGATCCTGTGACGTCACTGTCGGGGTTCTGCTCAGCAAAAAGGCTAAAGCAGTTTAATAACTTTAGTTAATGTGGTCAGTTACATATATTTAATATGCCACAGCGCCCAAAATGTATCTGTCCGCACCGCTGTCTCTATGGAACCGGGCAGGAATCAAGCGCGTCTCCCGTGGAGTTCTAAGTCGAGCCTGACACTTATCAGCCAATCAAAGATAAATAGGCTACACAATAGCCAATCATAAAATAGCACTATTGTATCTTGGTAAGATTTAACGCAACAACCAATGAAAAAAAGCAAATCCTGGAATTGTTCAGCATCGTCCTCGTTCACCCACAGAGAAAACCACGAGCTGAGCAGCACAGAGTAAGTCATGATCTCCTATTTTAATGTTACAACAAATTCACAGCTTGTTTGACACAAACAATGACATTTTGACTGCTGTTAGAGACGTTTCCCAGATAATCAGCATCAGTTTTTCATGAGTGTCTGTAACTTAGCCAACAGTTTTACAGCCTGTTCACTGACAACACCTGCTCAGAACAAGTACATAGTCTAGTGCCAGTGGTTCTCAAACTGGGGCCCTGAGATGGTGCCAGGGGGCCCCGGCTTTATGACATTTTATAAAATAATGAGTTCATCATAAATTCTGTGTAATTAAATCTCAGAAAAATAAGGCTACTAACCAACAGCACTACAGTGTATAATTTAATATGTTTTGTTACATTCAAATATTAAGTTTTGGAATGTTTTATGTCATAAATTTTTTTAGGGGGCAAGTAGGGATGCACTGTATACAAGGGGGGCCACGTCATATTTTCGTTATCACACGATGACTGACATTTTATGACTGGTTTTAGTGCTTCCACATTCTAATGCTGATGCCCAGAGGGTATTTACTGATGGTCGGTTTTAGGACTGGGCGGTATGACGGTATGTTCCGTTTCCGCGGATACGTTTCGTGCATACCGTGAAATTGAAATTAGTGGGCGTGGTTAACCTCACGTGTAGCACGCCTGAATTTGAGAACGATTGAGAAGCGGCACATAAGCGTAGATAAGAAGAAAAACATGGAGAAAGACATGCATGTTGATAAAGAAATCCCACAAACCAATCCAGAGCAGGAGGAGGAACTTGTTGTGAAACGAGGTGCGACATCAGTGGTGTGGACGTGGTTCGGGGTTACAAAGGCTGACAAAGAGCAGACAAATGTGGAGCGGAGCGCATCAGGTGTTCCGTCAACATAATTTGAACCAAAAGTTGAGAGTCTCATTCACTACTAATGCTAAATAAAAGAAAAATGAATGAAATAAGACGAGAAAGCCTATTCTTTATTTTTAAAGTGTTAAAGTGGTATTTAATATATTAAGCACGTTCCTTTTGTTGATTTACCTGAAAAATTATTATTCCGTGATATATACCGCTACCGTGAAATAATTTGGTCATTCCGCCCACCCCAAGTCGGTTTGAACAAAACCTCAACACGAAACATCTTGTCTCTGGACGGGACATTGTCCTCAATCATGACCCTAAACATGTCTGGGTTTGAGCTGAACTGTTTTAAATGGGAGCAACATTACAAATGATAAAGGAGTCCAAAAAGGCAACAAACACTTACAATAATGTAAGTCACTCTTTTCTGTCTTCAAAACTTGAGAGCCCTGCTGTCTGATATGCTAGAACTTTAGTTAACATTAAGCTAAATAGTGTTAAATAATAGTAGAGTAATAATATTTTGAACACCAATAACCAGGTTTGCTATAATGTAGACTAAGGTAAATAACAATAAATTGTGTGAATGAAAATGTTAACACTTCTTTCTGCACACCAACATTGTTGTATATGGCAGTAAAAATGGTCCATCTACTTAAAACCCATGAGCATAGATATGTAATTAAATCTATTAACAGTTGACCTACAAACATTACTATAACTAGTGCAGTATATTATGTAGATATAACCAGTAGCCTAGAAACAAGATAACAAGTGGTAACTAATGGTAATTAAAAGTGAATTTATATATATCTATCTAGCATGGAGCTGTGATGAAACCACCCACCACTGCACTCATTAACACCGTGATTCCATGCTGCCTTTCTGTCTCTTTCTCCCTAATGATGGACAGCTCAGACACTGCCATGTGACTCCTCAGGATGTGCAGAAAACATACTCACTCCCTCCTTCCCTCTCTCACTCCCTCTCCCTCCCTCTACTCCACTCCACCCCTCCCAACATGCGCAATCCCTCCTTTCATCCCTTTACGAGCAGAGGATGCGTGTTGTTGTACAGCATCCTGAAGCCTCACACCCACCAGCACTGGCTCTGTTGTAGCTGCCTAATGAAAGGCTGCTGCGTTTTCCAGCTAAGCCCTTCAGTTATTCCGACCTCTGACCATCTTATACACGGTGTACACCGGTCTACCATTGTCTCCTGGGTTTATGAGACTGATTTTATATCTTGTGGACATATTGGAGACGAGTAATCAGAGACGTCGAGGAGAGCTGGTGCGTATGCATTAATGGCTGTCAGTGATGTCGATGTGGTTTGGTGCTAGGGTACTAAACATGTTTATTTTATGAGTGCTAGAGATTTGGCTATTTATGGGGACCAGCTGTTCGCATGAGAATAGTAATGCAGGACAATTTTGACATTGTGGGGACATTTGGCATGCCATAGAAAAAAGTACTGAAAAGCAAAAAGAGCCATAGGCATAGAATTATTTAGCTACATACCTCACAGTGATAGCATTACAAGATTCTGAGTGTGTGTGTATGTGTGTTGGGATAAGCTGCTCTGAAATGGCCATGCTGGAAGCTCCATGTGTTGTCAACACACTGATCCTGCTTTGACATCCGTGCGCTCATCCAATTCTCCATTCATATGGACAGGGGTATAACAGGTTCAGAGGCATAATTGATTACGCTATTTTTACAGCATACGATTGTAGCCATGAGTAATATACAATAGTGTGCGAAACCGCATCCTCAACGGAAATTACGGTTCATTTTTTTGATGGGTGTTCACCGCTTGCGTATACTGTGTCACCAAATGTGCCCTTCTCTGAACCCCAGAGTGCCACCACCTGTCTCCCTGTCTCGTTTTCTGTCTATCTCTCCACCTCCCACCCCCCTTCTCTCTCGCTCGCTGTTAATGAGATTTGCTTGACTCATGCAGGTTTTCTGGAGAATGCAGACATTTCTAACCCTGTCATGTTTTACATCATGCTAATGCTGGTGCTCTAGACAGTGGAACATAATGTGATGTTCACTTAGGGATTGAAATGTTTGGCACATTCATGGCACTATGGATTTCCTACATGTGCATTAATGCAGGTATTTTTGTTTTTTATTACTCAAAAGACCGATTGAACCTATACAATTACATTTGCTTACACATGTCAAGGTTAAGGTTACACACCAAAGAGCAGGCTAATAGAAAATGTTCTCAAGGAGAGTTTGTATATATGGATGTTGTACGTAGACATAGAAAAAAGAGGCACACTATGTCCTCTGTCTTTTTAGCTCAGTCTGTTGTAGTCGCAAATATCTCGTCTTTCTTCCAGGCTTTTTTCTTATTGGTGTGTGGGTGCAAGAAGTGAGCTGTTATCTTAATACCTCATTAGCAACAATGTAGTGACTGTAGATTCTGATATAGAGGCGATGTTCTTCTGTAGCGTCTCTAGCAGACTGGGCGCAGTTGCTTGTCAATGATGATCCTTGATTGATGTAACCCACATATTCATACTTGTCCTCATGCAATTCATGCATCCAGGCCTCTATTACTGTTACCATAACATCAGCATCAGTGTAATTTCATATACATATCTACTGTATGTATACACTAGCCCTGAATATCATGTCTCCAGGTACAGTACAACCTGAAAGACACTACAGAAGCTGGGAACATAAAGCCCTGAACGTTATTGAGGTTCAGCAGTTTAATGTGTAGCTGGAGGGATCCTCGTCTCAGCAGAAACCAGGCAAAAATAACCTGTGCTGCATGTTCCCTCTCCGCATGTAAGCCTTTTGTCGATCTCATTAAAACATTCTCCTTAAAACGAACGGAGCTTGCCTGTCGAGCAACATCACACCAATTGTTTTCCTGCGACGATGACCCTTGATGTCAGAGGAATGATCTGTATTATATAAGCCTTGTCATGCGGGAAAAAAAGGTCAGGGTTGTTTGGTTAATACTGCAGGGATGGATGAATCAGAAATGCATTAGCCCACTGGGCAAGCTTAAGCATGGTTGTCAAGTCTCAGGTTTTGGTTCTGCAGGCGGTGAGATTTGGCATGCAGTTTGAGCATTATGTCTAAACATATGCATGGAACTTATGTCTTATGTCTGTCAGGCAAGTATGAATACAAAATCTGTCCTAGATGCCATAATATACATGTTAGTTATGAACTTTTTGATTTGTAACATATTGTTATACAGCATTACATTGACTTTTTTGTGTTTTTTTTATTTGTTTTGCAGAAATCTATGTAAAATGTCAAAATGGCGAGCACAGTATTTTTTTTAAACTACTGCAGGTGAAGACGCCTACGTAATTACTTTTAATCATAACTGCACTTACATCAGAATCAGAATCAGAAAGAGCTTTATTGCCAGGTGACAGAAGCTCCACAGTGTAACAGAATGACATATACAACAGAATGACATATACAATATAGACAATTTGTACAGTATGTACAAATGTACAAGTGTGAAATGTGCAATTGAAATATAAATAGTATGTGTTTAAAGTAAATAATGTGTAAGAATAGTGTTGTGTGTTCATCAGATGGATTGCCTGAGGGAAGAAACTGTTCCTATGTCTGGTCGTTCTGGTGCTCAGGGCTAGGTAGCATTGACCAGATGGCAACAGTTCAAAGAGGGAGTGTGCTGGATGTGAGGGGTCCAGAGTGATTGTCTTTGCCCTTTTGCTCACTCTGGAGAAGTAGAGGTCTTGGAGAGTGGGGAGAGTTGTGCCAATGGTTCGCTCAGCAGTCCGGTCTACCCTCTGTAGTGTTCTGAGGTCAGATTTGATAGCTGAGCTGAACCAAACAGTAATTGAGGTGCAGAGGATGGATTCAATGATGGCAGTGTAAAACTATTTCAGCAGATCCTGTTGTGGCAGGTTGAACTTCGCTCAGCTGGCGAAGGAAGTACAACCTCTGCTGGGAATTTTTCACAATGGAGTCTATGTGAATGTCTCACTTCAGGTCCTGGGAGATTGTGGTTCCCAGGCATTTGAATGAAATCTCTGCTGTCACAATGCCATCCATGATGGTAAGGGGGGGAGATAGACAGACTCGTCACCGTCCAGGATGAGGCCGATCAGTGTGGTGTCGTCTGCAGACTTCAGGAGCTTGACAGAGGGGTCTCCTTGATTTTGTGTTAATTTCTGCAATCGTAAAATCGGAAACATCAGAGAAGAACTGGCACTGGCTCTGTCAGTTCAACTGTTACAGCATGCTAGTACTTAAGAATAGCTAAAATGTAGGAAAATAGACTGCAGTCTAGATCTCACGTTTGCCTGAGTGTGACATATTTTGGTAGGCGATGGATGAAAGGTGGCACCAAGAACTGAAGTTTAAAGTGTTAACCTTCAGAGCTGAGCATCTTTACCATAGGAACCCATCAAATCAGCTATGCAGAGGTGCCTAGGGACATGATCTCTGATGAAAGGACAAAGGAGGAGAATGAGAGGGACTGGGGTGTGTTTGGAGGTGGGGTGGAGGAAACGGGACATAAAAAGAGGTAGTGATGAGGGGAGGGGATGGTTGAGGTCGTATTACTTTTCCTCGTTGCTCTCTGTTGTACAGTGTTCTGGATTCCTGACAGAATACTGTTTCTGGTCTGTTAGCTATTCATCATTTATTTTATTCATGTGTGTCTGAATATATATTTTCCTAAACAAACACTAGAGCTTAAAACAACTTCCTGTGAAAACAGGTTGGGTTGGTTAGATGGTAGATGTGCCAAATCTACAGCAGATTGGCTTTAACGAGTTAACCCTTTTGCCTCCAAAAAGGGTTAACTCTTTTGGTTGTGTTGTATCAGCACCATTGGGAGAAAACTGCTTGGATTCAAATCTACCTTTTGTATCATATGGCAGAAGCCTTGCTGGCTCATCTGGACCCAGCAATTATGCCACATTTTTTTAGTTTCCCTATCAATCACAAGTAGCCAGGGAGCAATTTGAATGTATCCATGCTTGGTGTCTGACTTGCCAGCAACAGCAGTTTGGCATAAGTAACCTGGTATCACCCGCTGTGGGCGACTATTCAAGTGGGAAATGATTTCTGACAGGCTCATTAATATATAAGGCAATCTGAAACCCAAACATGCTTAAATTTATCTTATTAGAGGTCGTGTTGGTGTTTTGTAGTACTAACTCAAAGCTTGCTTGCTCATCGAAGCAAGCTGAAGACAGCGAGCCATTGATTATTCTCTTGCAGGAGAACAACTGTTTGACTGTGCCGTTTGCTTAAAACCACACAAAATCTACACAAAGAAAACTGCATTGAGTTGGAAGCAGATACACCCAGGCACTGTTGACTCCATTGTGTACCGAACTGGCACCAGAATGCTGTTCTGTTGATCGTTTATGAAACGTTTTGATTTATTATGGACATTCTAAATTATTATTTAGGACCTAAAATGAAGACACCAAAATAATGCAAACGTGATAAATAACAACACAATCTATGGCTGCCTTCATAGGATTGTGTTCTTTACTCCAACATAAGAAATCTTAATTCAACATTTGTTCTAGATTATTTCTTTACAGAAAACTGATGGTCATCACACAGCCCTCCAATGTGGATTTTGTAGATTTGTCTAATCATGTTTACTGTTCTCTGCATCATCACTGGATATTCCATCTCTCAAGCTCTGTTTTTTATGCAATGGGACATGATTAGCAGGCCAGTAGACCTGATTTTGCTCTCTGCTGAATTGGGATCCATACTGTCATATTCTGAGAACCGTAACCACATGGGCTGTGCTCCCATTAGCATGTGAATGGCCCTGTTTAGCGCCGTTCCACTCCCCATGGGCTGCCTGGCAAACCAGAGTGTGTGTGTTACCTGACTCACGGGCAATATGTATCTCTCCCTGTGGACTAATTAGTCAGGTTTTTAATGTAGTCTTCTTCCTCTATGATGGTTTTGTACAGCTGTGTCTCTCCACACTCTTTCCTTTTCTTTCTTTTCTTTCTTTCCTTACATTCTGGGGTTTTGGGAGTTGGCACGGGGAGACAAAGCTATTAAAGCTGTCATGTGTTTTGTATGAATAACCTTGCTTCTTTAACATTGGCTAAACTTTACAGGGTGTCTTTTTTTAATGCTAGTAGTGTTCATGATCATCTAGGTAGATGCAGGAAGATCATATATTTCAGCTGAACATCGTCTCTCAATGGTTCAGAGACCCAAATGCAGGATAGCATAAAATAAACTGGATTTATTAATCTAAAAAACACGAAACAGGGACAAGGATTCGACAAGATATGACATGACATGACATGACATAACAAAGATGACATAGGACGACAAGGATTCCACACCATAGGCAATGCGGCACGGTTAAATGCACAACACAATTAACACATGAGGAACAGGTGTGCAGAGGCGGGGAGGAAGAGACAAGGGCAGGGCAGACACGTGAACATAGAACAGTTTTACTCATTGCGCGGCTCGCAAGCCTCCTGCGGCTCGCCAAGCTTTAATATGCGGCTCGCATGGCTCTGTCAGGACTCAGCCCGGACTATGGCCACGTGCCTTTTGTTTATGTTCCTCGTCACATGTCTGCCCCGCCTTTGTCCTATTGTTCCTATTCCTATTGTTATCATCATTGTCTATTTAACTGTGCCACGTTGCCTTGTGCAGCGCGGAATCAACTGTTGTCTGGTCCTGTCTCTAATCCGTGTCATGTTTTGTGTACTTCTGTTATTAAACCCCGTTTATTTGTCTATCCTGCATCTGGGTCCGTTTTATCCCGTGTTTGTGACAGGCAGTAAATAATACGATGATATGATCATGTGGTTAAAATTTATTTTTTATTTAAATAACATTAAAAACAATCAGGGAAGCATAGAAAAACAAATGTGCTCTATTACAAATAATAATATATATTTATATATTATTTGACTCGTCACTGACTCACTGCGTTCTGCGCAATACCCAGTTTTTGGCGGCCTGCCAGAAGCTAGTTTTGTGTTTCATGCTAGTTAACAACTTGTGTTTACTGTACACACGGACTAAAAAATGGATCGATTTCTTATCAAACAATCCCGCGCACATAATGAACAGCAACAAAGCAATGTGACTTGTCATACTTTGCGGTGAAAGTGGCTCTCCTATTGACTTTGTCCTATCAGTGTGGCTCGCATGAAAAAAATAGTGAAGACCACTGACATAGAACATAAACAAAAGCATGTGGACAAAGTCCGGGTTGGATCCTGACAAACACACTCTGAAGAAAAAGCTTTGTCTGCCCTCTTCCGCATGCACGAGCTCACAGATGCTCATGGTTGGTTAGTGTCACTGTGACTGAGAGAGTATGCCGTCCACCCAAAGAACTCAGCCGTGGATGACTGTAGCATGAATGGGGTTTGAATCTTGTGATCTTTCAATCATAAGACTTCAGGCTAAGTCACATGTACCTGGACCTGAAAAACAGAACTTTCATAATTCACAAGTCTAACCTGAAGTCACAGTTGCTTAAGACCTCCATCAGTCAAAAAAACCTACACACATGGCGGCTCTTGCTCTCCTGCTATTAGCCTTTTGCATATTCACGATTCCAGCCCTTCCACTTATTTTCTGCCATTTGGTAACAAAAGACTACTCCTACTCCTGTTCCTTTTTTTTCCCTGATAGAAAAGAGCACTTCATGATTGGAAGTGGTTGGCTGGGTTCCAAGTGAAGAGAAGTGTGGAGAACACCATAGTTTGACCCTTTCCTGTGGTCAATGTGGGATTTGTTGAATTAGCTTGATTATTTAAACACCCATTTGACACATGTGGGTGAGTACCATTTGGTTGGTACTTCCTCCTCCTCCTCCTCCTCCTTCTTCTTCTATATATATATATATATATATATATATATATATATATATATATATATATATATATATATATATATATATAGCTTTGCTTTTATGCATCAAATAATTCATGGTCTGCATTAATGCACACAAGTACAGATTTGAAGTTTTCCCTGGAGCATTTCCTGTCTTTACAAGCTGCAAAGGTGCCAGAAATCAAGGCTCAGGCATTCATCATAATGCCAAGAAAAATATAAAAGTAATCAAAATGCTGTGTAAAACACTCTGACCTGAAAACTGACCTGCATAAATCCTGAATTCCTATAAAGAGGTTTAATAAGGGGATTTTGATGTTGCTTTCAAATCAATCTGGTCCCTAGACTCCTGATCAGTAGAGATTATGGTGAAATTGAAAAACAGACTATTTTAAGTAAGCAGAGCAATATGAAGTGTCTGGGAAAGGTCAGTGTCTGCTGAATAGATAACAGATGAATGACCTTGGCTGTACTCCCTAGTAGTGCCTCCTCAACCCCTTACCTAACTAATCCAAAATCCTGTTCCAGGTAATGCCAGGAGACTAGGAATAGGATTAATGCATTAAGGGGAAAAAGCTTGGCCACAATTTCTATTGCTGTTTAAATTCTATATTAAAGATAAGCAGGAAAGGGCACGAGACCTAGGACAGGTTTCCGAGCCCACACATGCATGGTATAGGCTATTGCTAAAAATGAATGCTGCATAGCCATTAAAAAGCACAGTGCATCCATTCTAATTTCTATTTCTTCATTCTATTTTTTACCCCATTCATCCTGTTTCATGGGTGTTATGAAAATATTGGCCATGTGCTCAAGTACATGTGCCTTTGAGTCATCAGGCTCTGCTTTATATAGCTCTATTTATGGCACATTGATTCTTGTTTGTGGCTTTGCCCAATATTTAGTCTATTCTGGTGTGCAGGGAAAGTCCTGTTGGCAGAAAATAAAAATAAAAATGGAATATAATTTTCCTCTAATTCTAACCCCATCTATCCATTTTCTGAACTGCTTATCCTGGTCAGGGTCTCGCGGAACCTGGAATCTATCCCAGGGGATTCATGGCACAAGGCAGAGGGACACCCTGGACAGGGCGCCAACCTTTCACAGGGCAGAATCACACACACTACAGGCAATTTAGGGATGCCAGTCAGACATATAAACTCCTCAGAAAACTCAGAACATATAAACTCCTTGCTCACAGGGTGGAGGCAGGAATTTAGACCCCTACCTTGGAAATGAAAGGCACACAAGCTAACCGTTAAGCCATCATGCCACCCCACAGCTCCCACCCCCTCTTGTTTGTGTGTGTCTGTGTGTGCACACACGCCAACAGCCTGAATTTCTTCTGCTTCTCTGACACAGGAATGCTGCATGTTTCCTTTCCAGGACTCCAGAGCCGCTAGGTCATAGCACAGGCGTGGCTGGGTGTGTTTACATCTTGCACTAAGAACTCTACTGGTGAAAACATTTCACTTATTTAGCCATTCAGTTATGGAGCAACCTCATTTGGCGATGCTCCCTCGCTCATTTAGCATTCACGCGACAGGCTCGTTGAGACACGTGTGGGTTATTTTGCTGACTTTGCCTTGTTAATGCCAATAGCTAACATTTCATCTCAAAGCAGAACCATGTCTGTTTTCTCCGTCGATGAAAGATCATTCTTCTTAGCCACAGGGTGTGTATGTCTGTGTGGGAAGTCTTTTTTCTGACTGGATGATGTGACTCATCACAGAAACAATTCTCTCAGAGTTATTCATATGTGATTCACAGATCATCACAGTGAGTGGCTCGGAAGGAATACTAAAATTGTTTTGGCTTTCATTTCATATCTTAATATATTCGAGTTCCCGTTTTAGTTTGGATTTGACATGTAATACATTTAATACACCGCTGTTGAGTTCTGAAATCTGATTGGTCAGAAGATGTTGACTAAGTGTCTGGAATTGTGCAAAATCTGACAGTAGTGCAGCTGCAGCCGAAAGACTTGTGCTTGTTGCATTATTCTGCAATGACAGCCAATTTTATTCATTCGTTCATTAATTTCACTTCACATAATCCAAGCCTAATAATAAACAGATTAAAAAAAACATGCTGGTATATAAAGAAAAGCATAAAATGATTGACATTGGGAAGCTTTCTGTAAGGAGATGTTCATTTTGTATTTATGGACAGAGTCTCTGGTGTAACAAACTTTTTACTTTTGTCAGATTAACTTACTGTCTGTAGTTGTAAGTGTATGTAAGTGATACGTTTTTAGAGATTTACCAGCTCCACTTAGACTCAGCTATACTAAAGAGGAGGTGCCAACTCCATGTGGTCCTTGAGGACAACAACCTCCTCATCAACACAACATTTGTCATATTTTGTTATATTTATAATCACACCCTCAAGTGTCACCCAAATGAGGATGAGGTTCTCTTTTGAGTCTGGTTCCTCTCAAGGTTTCTTCCTTTACCATTCAAGGGGGTTTTCCCTTGCCACTGCTGCCTGAGTCACCTCAGACTTGCTCATTGGGGATAAATATAAACACATTTAAATATATCTAATATTAATCTTGAATTTTGCATTCTTTTAATCTTTATATTATTATTTATATTAACCTTTTGTTCTTTGTTTATGTTCTGTAAAGCTGCTTTGAGACAATGTCAATTGTAAAAAGCACTATACAAATAAACTTGTATGAATTGAATTGAATAAGTAGATTGGCTGATGTTCCACAACGTTGTCACACTTACAATGAGGTAGTAGAACGTTTCGGCAAAATGTTTAGCAGTAGAGGTCATTTCAGATCTGAGAACTTTGCTGCTCTGTCTTTTCAGATTTTGTCATTTGTCTTTGTTTTGCTGCTGTGGTATAAGAGGTAATAAACACTTCTGGACATTACATAACAGTAACTCTGCACACCAATTATTTTCCTTTAACAGCATGTCCCGTCATGTTCTCTTTTTTCCACACTAACCACAGATACATAGGACACTGCTCCCAGTTTAATAAGCATCCTTTTTTTTAACGGTTCTCTGTAAGACCAGTTTTTCGCTGTAACACCAATTTTATTAAGTTATACTGGTTTAATTGTAATGTTTATTTTTCTTATAAACCCAGCAGTAAGTTGCTTATTATAGTCCTTATTATTAATCAGATTACTGCTCTTATTCTTTTATAGCTAAGCTAGATTATATGCATGTCAATGTGTTTAAAACCATTCACTCGTTCAGGATTTATAGTTTAATTTGCAGTAGATAAGATGTTATAATCCACATTTGTTTTAATTGTAATGGCCAGCTGCCAGATTTGACACCTAATATTACTGCGTTATATCAGTTATATATATTCTCGACATTTTTGGTTCTTTCTTTCTTTCTTTCTTTCTTTCTTTCTTTTTTGTACAGAGACACTGAGACATTCCTCGGAGGTGTATGAAGAAAATGTGAAAAAGAATTAAACAAATAAATAAATGAATATTTTTTAGTATTATATCTCGACACTAAATGCATCATAAACTATTTACTCTGTGTAGAATGTGTAGAATACCATTAGACAAGTATACTGAAGAAATCAAAGGATATAACTTGATTTCCGATAATAACTAGTCTTGGCTTTGTTTGTTGTTCTCAGAGACAGTAGAAGTGGAGCTGAAGAAGAGGGAGGATGGATGGATTATAGATGGGTGGGGGAGGTCTTTAATGCTCAGCCTCAGCGGAGGCAGATAATGGGTCTATTTCCAGGCACCTGCCCTCCTCAGAGACCCTCCTCCACACAAAGCCCTCAATGCTTTTGTTATGCTTCATCTCCTTGCCTTCATGGAGCATCGTTTTCGCCACATGGCACATGATTTTTTTCCTTGTCTCAATTGAGATATTTAGAGCACTTCTGAGGGGATTACTATTGCAAATGGAATAAATGACATTACATTTAGAAGTAATAAACAGTGACCAATAGCGTATGGATTTATTATGCATTGACTCAAAGTAGATTAGAGATTAGCTACTATTTGTTTTGACACTAAATACAAGAACTAATGCAATATATATTTTTAATCCAAAACTGCTTGATGATGTTTTTCACATTTACTCATTGACTTAATTATATTAAGTCAAGTAGATTACATTCACGTGTTGTCACGTTGTTTCATTTGCTCCAGAGTATCGATTATCGATAGAGACCACAAGCCTTAAAAGCTCTGTTTAATTAAATGGAAGGTGTGCAAGGTGTTCAGATCGCTAACTGGATTGAACATGGAAGCTCAGCTATAAATAAGTGATGGTGTGTGTGTGTGTGTGTGTGTGTGTGTGTGTGTGTGTGTGTGTGTTCTGTTTGGTCGTTCATCAGGTCTTTTGTATTCCATAGTAGGGGGTCTAATGATCCAAGACAGTACACACTGACTAATCACATTAGACTAATGCCCCACTTCTTGTAGCTCATTTCATCTACAGTACAAACTATTTACATTTGTATTTTTGTGATAAAAGCAGGATGTTGATGTCTGAGGGCCTACTTGAAAAGCAGGGTGAGCTTGTTTTCCACAGATGACAAAAAAAAGCTAATGAGGGCTGAATGGCTTTGTGCCTGAAGCCGTTTCGAGCATTTTGAAGCTTTCACGCAGAAGGATGTGGCATACAGAAAAAGTGAACACTAAGGGTGCTTTCACACACCTGTGCAGCATTTACTCTGTGTATATGGAGCTTTGGTGTGGATTGCTTGGGCAGGTGAGAACACAGCATCTGACTAAAACAGCTGGGTTGAGAGCATCTGAGCAAGTCTACTTCCAAGTAAGTTCTTGCATGGTTTGATAAAAAGCAATTAGACTCCGACTGTAGGATGTGTCATATATTTGGGTTGCAGCATTTTTCTTTTCTTTTCCTTTTTTGTATGTGAGAGCAGCTAAAGTAAGCAGTCACATGCCAAAGGACTGAACAATGACCCAAAAAAGGACATGTTTTAAACTAGTTTCAGCTGATTTCTTTTGTCATATTTCTGCATCCACTTGGTGAAGGTTTGTTTCCCTTTTTTGCTATCCCCATAGTCTGGCAACTGGTGCATACATTTATGTACAGTATCAAACTGAACTAAATAGCAAACAAACCAAAATGATTCATCTTTCCAATATGCAGACATGACAAACAGGTGTAAAAACATCTTCAATCAAAATCTAAGGACAGTGGAATCTTAGCCAGTCATTGTGAAGTTATTTGCTTACACATCCTCAGCATGTAAAATTGCTAGAGGATTGATGGTAGCCCCCAGGTGGTCCGGCCACAGGATCCTGCTCTCTCATTGCCTCGGCCCGGGTTCAATTCCCAGGCAGGGCGCTAACCCAGCAACTGAAGAGTTAACTCTCAGTGCCGGTCCCGAGCCCGGATAAAAATGGGAGGGTTGTGTCAGGAAGGGCATCCGGTGTAAAAACCTGTACCAAAGACCATGTGATCCGCTGTGGGGACCCCGAACAGGGAGCAGCAGCCTTAAGAGGAAAAAAAATGAGTGATGGGAAGAACTTGAAACCTGTGCTCCTTGGGTGACAGAGTACAGTAGATGCAGTGCCTTGCATTACTCTAGTATCTCTTTCTCCCTTTTTGCCAGCTTATAGATTTCCCCTTTGAGATCCTGGCATATAAATGTACTCACATACTCAGAATAAAGCTTGGAATCATGAATACTCAGTTTTATCATTTAATAGCTGGCCTTATGGGTTGTCTAAGCATTTCTTTTATATCTTCAAACATGAAGAAATTTCTATCCTTTAGGCTTTTTTCTGGTGAATCTTAACAAATCAGCTTCATTGCAGAGGGTGTAAATGTACAGCCATGTCAAGATTTATGACCCCAGAGCTCAGAGTAGAGATAACATTTTTACTTTGTACTATAACATACACTTGCACTGCCAAGAATTAATAAATAACTTAGTACTTTACATACTATAGCTGGTAAAAGTCCTCTGCTTTTGTCAGAGCAATATGTCAAATATGGTTTGGAACACAACATCTGTTTATACTGTGTGAGATACAAGTGATAAAGTGGCACGTCTAGAGAAAAACATTCCCTCCCTTTAGGAGATTGATAGTTTGAATACTGTACCATAATGCCTAAGTCATTCATGCTCGTGAGTCAAGGGAGGGATGGCATCCTCTCACTTTCTCCCCTGTCAATCACACTGACACTAGTCAGTCATGGCTGTCTGTGAGCTCATGCATGCAGAAAAGTACAGAGAGGGCTTTTCTCTAGAACTTGTTCTAAAAGACGTTGTAGGTGGCTTCAAATCACTTGTCACAAGTTACACTCCTCCCTCCCTAGATGATTATTGAATGATAGGAGAGATAGGAGAAAATGGGAAAAAATACATTTTATAGACTGTGTGAATGTGATAAGTGTGTAATTTATGGGTGTAAACCTTCACTCCAATAACAATTCTATTAGTATGACAAATTGCTTCAATACAATTCTCAGAATATTTTTTAATACAATTTTAATAAATTGCAATAAATATTGACTGAAAAGACTCATTTGAAATTTCTGAATTGTGAAACAATGCAAAATAATGTGCATTTTGCTCTGTATGAAGCTAAAAAAGTACTGCTGAGGTTTAGTTAATAGTCACTTCCTGACATTCCCCCCTCCGGCAGACAGAGGGAGCTCTCATCAGAGTTTTTAATCACTTCTGGGTGATTTCCCACCATGAAGGACTTTTAAACCGGTGTGTTTAGCAGTTTATTGGCAAAATATTGTAAAGCCAGCTACTTAACAAGCCATTATTTGTTTACTATTGTCCTTTTGTGTTTTTTTGTGTTTGACCATTGCCTGTTTACTAGATTTATCTTGCTTGTGTTTTGGGATTTTGCACCTTTGTCGTCACTGACTGGTGTTCCTGGTTTTGAACACTCTGCTTGTCTGTTTTCCACTGTAATTATGCCTGACTTTTCAGACTGTCTGCTCTGGGTTTTTGAAATAAACCATGTATGCATTCTACTCTGACTGTTCCATTGAGTTTGTCACAACTTCTAATTTACCGAATTTATTAAATATAAAGATAGAAATGGATCAATTCTTTAGCATCTGAGGTGTTAAAGGCACAAGGCTTGTGTCATTCAAAAGCTACTGAAGAGCTCTTATTATTGGTTAAAGTGTGATTGTGTCACCGTGTAATCCATGTACTCTTTGTATTTTGGAGCAGTTGGTCACAAGTAGGGGGGCACGGTGGCTTAGTGGTTAGCACGTTCGCCTCACACCTCCAGGGTTGGGGGTTCGATTCCCGCCTCCGCCTTGTGTGTGTGTGGAGTTTGCATGTTCTCCCCGTGCCTCGGGGGTTTCCTCCGGGTACTCCAGTTTCCTCCCCCGGTCCAAAGACTTGCATGGTTGGTTGATTGGCATCTCTGGAAAAATTGTCCGTAGTGTTTGATTGCGTGAGTGAATGAGAGTGTGTGTGTGTGTGTGCCCTGCGATGGGTTGGCACTCCGTCCAGGATGTATCCTGCCTTGATGCCCGATGACGCCTGAGATAGGCACAGGCTTCCCATGACCCGAGGTAGTTCGGATAAGCGGTAGAAGATGGATGAATGGTCACAATTTTGGAAAAAAGGGCAGGTTCTTTGTGAAAAAGCATGATTAATAGATTTCCTGATTGTTGACGTGTGAAAGTTTCCACATATTTCATCCTTACAGTAGAATCAGCACAGACTGAAGGTGCAAGGTCTAAGGAGGTCTCTTATTTATCTTGTAGGTTCAAAGTAGCATGAAACAAAGCTGCATAAACGCATAAAATAACTTTTATTTTCTCAGCAGTGCTACAGAGGCAGTGTTTTGGACCTTACTTTTGTAACCCGAGCTATATGACACATTTGTCACCTCAGGCGATGGTGCTTCTCTTGTTTCAAATCTTGTACCAAAATGACGACGCACTGTTCTTTATTCTTGTGTTACCCAAAATGGCTCAGAATGGGAAAAGAACCCGTTGTTAGTTAGCTGTGTTGTCTGAATACATTGTTCTGTTCTTATCTAAACAGTGGGCCTCATATAACATTAATAAAGTTCACACAGGATACTGCTAGGTTTAATTGTATTAACTGTCTCGCCTACTGTCTCTAAATATCCATTCCATTCTAAACATGGCATGGTCTGGATCTCCGGTCAGCTAAGCATGTTGGCTTGGACACACAGATCAGCAGCCCTCATTTTATCAAACAGATATAATACATATTTTACTGTATACAGTAGCATTTCTTTTATTTTAATCAGATGATTAGCCCAAAAATTCATGCCAGATATATGATTTAATTCAAGCCTTTAATTAGTTATTTGTATCTATCTTGATCAATAAAGGCCAATATTGTAGAAGTCCCATTCTTAAACACCAAGGCTGTATACATGGCTTCATTAATATGTCACAAGGGAAGTGGCTTTATGTTAAGCTCAGCTCTACTTTGAGAACCAGTTGAAGCTGCAGTAAAAAGGCACTTACTCTAGATGGCGATTGAGGCAGTGGCGTTTATTCTCTATATCACTAAGGACCGAACCTGATTAGCACTGACCTACTTCTGATACCATGCTTAGCCTTTTAATCTTTCTAGATGAAGTCCTCTTTAAGATTTTTACTATGCTGAAAAAGTCATTCTGTCTGTTACACTGACCCGAGAGAGAGAGAGAGAGAGAGAGAGAGAGAGAGAGAGAGAGAGAGAGAGAGAGAGATGATGCTGATGCCGCAGGGTGCACCCTCTGTTTTTCAATCTAAATGTATAACCAGCACATTCAAATGTGTCGGAAAAGCAGGAAGGATGTAATCACTCACTCACTCTCACTCATTTTCTACCGCTTATCCGAACTACCTCGGGTCACGGGGAGCCTGTGCCTATCTCAGGCGTCATCAGGCATCAAGGCAGGATACACCCTGGACGGAGTGCCAACCCATCACAGGGCACACACACACTCTCATTCACTCACGCAATCACACACTACGGACAATTTTCCAGAGATGCCAATCAACCTACCATGCATGTCTTTGGACTGGGGGAGGAAACCCCCGAGGCACTGGGAGAACATGCAAACTGCAGACACACAAGGTGGAGGCGGGAATCGAACCCCCAACCCTGGAGGTGTGAGGCGAACGTGCTAACCACTAAGCCACCGTGCCCCCCGGATGTAATCACATTAATGTATAATACTCATTTCCCACTCACTCAGCCAAACATTTGTCTATCGTAAATTATCAAGAGAGAGTGCTTCGTATTTGCTGGTACTAATGTCCTCTCTGGGTTTATCTGACTCTTCTGAGAAATAAAAGATCTACAACATGCAAAAGGCCACCGAATAAAAAAGAGCCATTAAGCCTCAGCTAATGGCAGCTGGTTTACTACATACATCCCCTGTACCTCCTTTCTTTTCTTCATTTGCCAAACAAACTTGTTCTATCAGCCTTGATTTTGGACTTCTTGTTGTCCTTCGCTTCTCCCTTTAACAGGAGCTGACGTGTTGTCACTAGGAGACCTAGTTGTCTGCTCACTTACCACACAGAGCCTGTGTTTCTCTGTATTTCATCTCTCACTTAGCGATTCCTAAGCACTGTTGATTTACCGCTGTCTCTCTTTGAGGCCGTGAGAAAGGTTTCCTGATCTCACATCTTTAGGACCATTATAGCAAATGGATTGCTTGCAACAAATGAAGACCTTTCCATCATTGTGACAGTTCTTCTGTAGAACGTCTGTCTTTCTGGTGTAGGTCAACAGCGGACCTGCACCAGCTCCTTTTTAAAAGCTGGTGAGTTATAGAGTGGGTCTTTCTTTTTACTAGTACACTCAAGTTAACCCTTTTCCAGAATGTAGGGCACCGTAGGTCCTGAGGCGGAGCTTTGTAAACATACGTAGGAATGGGGATAAGTGGACTCAAATGTCTAACCCACCTACCTAACCCTAGAGAGCTAATCTTGGAGAAAAATTCTTGCCTAATAGCACCTTAATGCAGTTAATTTTGTAATCATGTCATTAGCAGAAAATACTGTGCAAAATGTATTACAGAATGAATTTGACTCTGTCTTGCTAAAGCTAAAGCCTTGTTTCTAGTTTTTCTCATAAAAATGTATTTTTCACAGTTCAGTGGCCCCAAAATGGCAAGTGCAAGAAAAAGTCCACATTGTTATTTCAGAAAATAAATGTGTCTTCAAAACTTTTTAATTAAATTAGCATATTTTAAATAACCATACTTTTCTTAGCCGCAAAATAAGCAATCGGTAGATCTGGACCCAATGGTGGATAACATGCTGCGTAACTGGATAACAAGGATAGAACTTTCTCTGTTGTCGTGTTTCAACGTCAACATGCAATTTTACACGGTTTTATGCCAATATTTTAAACGTGTGATAGAATTCAAACAAGCTTTCACAAGCCTGAAGTAATAGCTGTGAAATTTGATCAAGAAAAGTGTCAGAATGTAATTAAGCATGTAGTTACTTCAAGGGGGATTGTTTCTGTGGGAAAATAGTAACTGTGGGAAAAGACTGGAATAAATTGCTATGATTAGGGTCATATTTATAATTCATGGTTTGAACTAAAATGAGGTAAAGTGTAAATTGTATAGTTTGCGCCGCTCACTGGCCATCTGTTTAGCTACAGATAATATCTTAACTGTTGCGTTTAGAGATTTTTATCATCCCTCACGAGTGTGTTTCTGCTGTTTATCATGTGTAAAAAAGCATTTCACTTCATGTCTTACTGTATATGATTGTTTACGTGGCAAATGACATTTGAAATTAAATTTTGAAGGAAGGCATGTGTTAAGTCTCAAGACTGTCCTGACACCAAGGAGGTGACGTTGTCATCGTCATCATCATCATAATGATCTACCTGTTCCTGAAAGTACTCACATTAGCACTTAAAAACTGTGCTTTTCTTGATATATTACTGAACTACACAGTTTTTAGACTGGTGGTTTTTAGTTTGGTGCTATTTTTAGCCTGTGACCAAGTGAGCCAGTAATAGGAAGTATTTATTGATAGAGACTTTAAAGCACTTTAAAGCTCTGGATAAGAGCATTTGCTTTATGGCATAAATGTAAATACTTTGCTGAGTGCCGGAGTTTAAATCTTAAAGAAGTCTGTGAGTCGAGGGAGGAAAGTCGGGACTGCTATCTTGGTGTTAGGGATGGCATACTGTTTTACTAGCCAGTCAGTGGGCATCTCTTTTTAACACTGTGTTATTCTGCCTGGTGAAGCAAGACGTCTTAAAGGAGGCAAATGTCAGTGTTATCCAACATTATTTGTAGGAGCTATTATATGATGGTTGGTGCTGATGCATTGGCAGGTGAACAAATTTGAGGAAAAATGGTAGGAAAAAAGCTCAGGCTGTATTATGCAGTATATGGCATTGTTAACTTGTGAACATGAAAATAATCATGGTTCTGATTCAGTATCTGAAAACCTAAATAATAACAGCTATGCAGAGATCACTGGACTTTAAGTCTTGTCTGTGATCTGCTCCACTGTAGTGTGCTAAGTAGAAGGTCACATGGTATCTATGTTTTCTGTGCTGCTATACTATCACATGTCAGGAGGTTGGCTTGCTATTTACTTCTACTGTGCCAACAGTCATGGAGCTTTGCACCCTGCAGATAAGATAAAAGAATAAGTAAATAACAATCGTAGGCTAGTAATATAAGGTATAGTGGCTAGGATCAGAGATTGAATGCTATTTATTTTTCTTGTTTTTTTAAGTTATCGGGAAACTTTAGCATTAACTATTTTATAGTTGTTCTTCATATACAGTATACAGAGATGCCAACAATGGCAAGTTCTAAAAAAAAATATCATGAAACGGGAAAGGTGTATAAGGTGTACAGGGTTTTTTCTTTGTCTTTTTGTCTCATGTAATTGATCAACTCTCCGTTACTGTCTGGACTCACAGGCACAAATATATGTAGCCTTGCATCATCTTTGTCTTTGTCCTCCATCTATGCCTCTTGCATTAGCAGGATTTAATTCGCCCCAGGTTTTCTTAAGCTCCAGAGGTGGTGTGGGAGGTGAGGACTGCAGGTTAGCAATTCTATGTCTGAGCACCTACTTTACACAAGACGAAAAAGAAAAAGAACTCCTGCCATCCCACACATGCTGTTTTACCCACAAGTACATCATGTTGCAGAAGAAAAGTATACACAAGGCTGTGTGTGTCAGTTTATTGCAGTGGGCACATCATATTGCACGTCAGAAGATTTTCTCTTGTGTGTAATGCAGCGAAATGCGACTTCAAGGCCAGTCATTCAGCCATAGCCGTTACTCAGAGGTTACTAACCTGTTTCTGTTTTCTTGTGTAGAACTCTCAGAAAGTGATTTTTTCAAGAGTTTTAGTGTCTACACCTTTAAATCAAGGTCCCTTCCCCATGTTAAAGCAATTTAAGCACACAAAAAGTGGGATAGAAAATGCAGACCGACAAAAGAGTTTTCTGTCAATTGCAAAGCAGTGTATGATAAAAATTATTCTTATAAGATGAATTAAAGTATTTAAAGTACAAATGAAGTATTAATAATAATAAGACAAATACGATGATACACTCTTAGATAAAAGAAAAAAAAAACACCACTAAAGTGTTTGAACCACCAAAGTGTTGTAGGTCATTTAGTATCATGTGCAGGAGGTCATTAAAACTACATGACGCTACAGTGACACATCCATGTGTAAAAGGCTGTCTCTAAGCTTGCCTCAAAGACGGGATGAAAAACCAATGGCGTTTAAATTTCCTATAATATTAAATTTCCCTGTTTGTTGCTCCGTTAACTTTTGTTTTAATTGCTCATTTGAAAAAAGGGTAAATTTCTTAGCCCTCTTGGAATGTTTACAAATGTGAAGAAAACAGTTAGTTTGAAAGTAGTCTAACATAATGTCAATTTATATAGGCCGAATCTTTATAAACAATACTTAAAAGTCGTGATAGTTACATTAAGCAGTGATTACTGTAAATGTTTCACTTGGACAATGTGGGTTTCTGTACATGGGTTAAAAGGCATATGATGCAAAAAAAGCACTTGATTTGTTTATTTATTTATTTACTATGACGTAGCAGTAGCCTGTTTTTGGCACTCTCTTCCCAGTGTGTGTCTCACACACACATCAGTACAGGTAGCCAGAGGTGGGAGTACTGTAAGTCACACATGTGCAAGTCACAAGTAAGTCTCAAGTCTTAACCTTCAAGTCTCAAGCAAGTCCGAGTCAATTTTTGTGAGAGTCAAGTCAAGTCAAGTCAAGTCACTACTTTATGTCAAGCAATTCAAGTCAAGTCATAGCTTGATTCAAGCAAGTCACTGGCAAGTAATACAGATGTTTGATGATTTAACTAAATGTATATATTAAACAAAGTTAAATCTACAGTATTTATGGACAATGAGAGTTTTATTTGCAACAAAAATGATTATATGCATTTATTTTTAAAAGGTGTCCACATACATATGAGTTGTAAATACAATAAAAATCTAAAAATGAATAAAAATCAAAACTACAAAGAATAAGATGTAAATATAACTGAAATAAGGCCAATATAAAAGCATAAAAGTTTCAATATGCCTCAAACATAGCAGAAACCATGGAAAAGTATATACTGTATTAAAAAGTACAATGGTTTCTATGCAACCAAATGGCATTTTTTTGAACAGGCATTCCCTTTTAATGGGACATGAACACATCCTTAAATTAGATCCTTCCTTTTTAACAACAGAATAACAACAACAATCAATCACGTCAATCAAAAAACTTAAATTATTGAATCACACAAACCTTGATGTAAATTAACTATTGGAAAGAGAGAGAGAGAGAGAGAGAGAGTGTAATTTATTAATATTAAAGGGATAGGTAACCTAAAAATGAAAATCCTCTCATCATTTTCTCACCCTCATGATGTTACAAACCTGTATAAATTTCTTTGTTTTGATGAACACGCACGTAGATATTTTGAGGATTGTTTGTAACCAAACCATTCATGAGCCCCATTCATTTCTATAGTGGGAAAAAAGAATACTATGGAAGTGAATGGGGCTCATGAATGGTTTGGTTACAAACATTCCTTAAAATATCTTCCTCCGTGTTCATCAAAACAAAGAAATTTATACAGGTTTGTATAAATATCTGCCTCCGACCACTGCTCTGCTTGCCTGCTGCGCCACGTGGTTAGATTATGCTCTTGCGTGCGTTCAAAAACAGATTTAAAAAACCAACAAAAAACAAGTTATTTCGAGTCTTTTAACTCAAGTCACAAGTATGTCTCAAGTCATGAATGTCAAGTCGAGTCTTTTTTTAATATTTGTCAAGCAAGTCTCAAGTCTCAGATTTGCGACTTAAGTCTGACTCGAGTCAAGTCATATGACTCGAGTCCCCCATCTCCGCAAGTAGCACATATGTCTGTAGTTATGTCCATGATCTGAATGCCAGTGAATGCTGCTTTCCAAGCTGACTTCCATAATACATGAAATATAATTTAAACCTTTAGCTTGCAAATTTTCACAGAAAGATCTTTTATTTTCTCTCAGATTTCATGTTTTATAACAACCTAAAACCGCACAGTATAGATTTAGAAGTTAGGTATAGGTTTTATTTATTTTACTATGCTTACTATAACAATTTCTGCTGTTCTGTAAGATGTATCTGTAATGGAATCGAATCTTTGTCTGGCTTTGTCTAATCAGCAGCTTTAGAGTAATCCTGTGCTGAGATTCAGAGGCCTCCCAGACATCCACCCCATGTCCCCTCACTGCCCTCAGTGACACTGTTAGCACCAAGGCTATCCCCACTGTCCTGGGTTGCTATTTAAATAAGCAGAAAGGAATTTGAGCTCTTCTTCAGCTTAATGCAGCATATGGGGGACTTTAAATCCTTTAAGGCGGCCACTCGTTGCTATGTCAGGGCTCTTTTTGAGCTTAGGAATAAGGACACATATCTTGCACTTGTGTTGATGTTTCGCACACAGCTACCTGTACAAAACACTTACTAGCCTTCAGCAGCACTCTGGCGCAGAGCTTAGCATGCTGAAATGTAAGTGAGTTCTCATTTCTCAGGACGTGTTCTGGTTAATAATCAGAGGTCAGTTTACTTGTCAAATACGTGTGGAACAGTGACACAAGATAAAATGACAATCTGATGCTCTGTCTGTCTGTCTGTCTGTCTGTCTGTCCAGGCAGTTCGGGCAGTCCACCTAAGCTGGGAAACCCTACCCCCTTAACTAAGTCACCCAAAAAAAAAAATTCCGCTGCACAAAAGGCCGTCAAGTGCATCTCGGAGAATAGCGCGGATGCGCTTCACACTGCAAGCGGGCACGCGCGCTACACGGCCGAAATGAGAGACAGACGTGGTCCATCACTGTCTGGAGGATAACTAGCCAGTTGATAAAACGCGTGTCCGCAAAATTTTGAATGTTGTTTTGCACTTTCATATTTATTATTATATGTTATTTAAATTTTATATTAAGTGTTAAATAAATAATTGTTAAATGTAGTACAGAGTCTGTGGTCTATCTCATAAGAAGCCCCGACTGCATTCTGCCTGTCATTCTCTCACAAACAGTGTCTGTCTGTCTGTCTGTCTGCCTCTCATTGCCTGTCTGTCTATCACAAACACTGTTTGTTTTCCACTGTCTCTTTGTCTGTCTGCCTGTCGGTTTGTCTGTCACAAACACTCTCTTTCTCTCACCACCTGCCTGCCTGTCTGTCTCTCATTGCCTGCCTGTCTGTCTCTCATAAACACTTTCTGTCCATCTCTTTCTATCTGCCTGTTTGTATGTCTGTCTCTCACAAACACTTGTCTGTCTGTCTCTCACAAACACTGTCTGTCTGTCTCTCATTGCCTGCCTGTCTGTCTGTCTCTCACAAACACTGTCTGTCTGTCTCTCATTGCCTGTCTGTCTATCTCTCACTGTCTGTCTGTCTCTCTCTGCCTGCCTGCCTGTCTGTCTGTCTTTCACAAACACTGTCTATCTCTCTCAGCCTGTCTGTCTATCTGTCTCTCACAAACTCTGCCTGTCTGTCTCGGCAAGTCTGTCTGTCGCTCACAAACACTGTCTGTCTATCTTTCTTCCTTCCTCAGACTCTTTCTATGATTGTCTCTCACATACACTGTGGGTCTATCTCTTTTTCTCCCTCTCACTCTCTGAATGTCTCTTTCTCCCTCTGTCTCTCTCACTGACTGTCTGTCTCTCAAACACTGTCTGTCTCTGTCTATCTTTCCAACTCTCTCACTGGCAGTGTCTTACTCTCTGTCTGTTGCACGTTCTCCTGTCCTGCTCACTATCTGTTTCCCTCTTTCTCACCCTGTCTCTGTCTGTCTCTCTCACTCTTTGAATTCCCGTCTCTCCTTTTACCTCAGGCGTTTATCTCTGTAGCTGTAGCACTATATCAACACTGTGCGGCAGAGCAGACCTGAGCGTCCGCTGGCTAAAGAAAGACGTCTTTGTGTTCACGGTTAAGGATCTGCTCCGCTAGCAGAATCAGGTAGCAGAGGGAGGAAGAGAGACAGCGAAGGAGACTAATGAGCTCATGCGTTCCTTCTACAGATGAAGAAAGAAAGAGCCGCACCAGTTATTTCACATCTGTTTTAAACCAGTTTAAACCTTAATAAATTATTTATGACAAGGACAGCTGTACAGCTTCATGTGCAGCGTAGTGTTAATGGACTAGCAGCATTAAATGGGAGTTAATTCCCACAAAATGAACACGATCTCGTGAGAAATTCACATGAACTCGAATGCATGAAGGTGGATCTTATGGATAAAGTTGTGCGAAAAGGTAGGAAAAGATGTAAATGCCCCTAATTCAGCACATAACTTTCCACTAGAACTTTTCATTTGCATGCGTGTCACACTGAATAAAAACATCTTCCGACTCTTGCAGATGTCTCACTACACAGAGTGACGAATGAATCTGCAGGGCCGTATCGAGGATGTGTATTGCTTCCTGCAGTGGAATGAATTTGGTACTATTTGGCCTGTCAACACTTAACCTTTGACCCCTGTGAGCCTTGACGTCTAAACAAATGTGGAAGCCTGCCCTCAGGTGCTCCAGCCTGTGGCTGTGTGGTAACAAGCGGATTAAGAGTATTCAGTATTCAGCAGTAAGAACACACACGCGTACCTGAGGATTAATCTGCTGAGGACGACATTTACATTTACATTCATTCATTTAGCAGATGCTCTTATCCAAAGCCACTTACAAATGAGGAAATTCAAGCAGTGTGATATGGCAAGCAGAGGAGGATATAAGTAGTGTTACATCCAAGATTTTTGTAAGTGCTAGAGGAGCAAAGTGCACAGAGTAGAGGAGTAAGAGCAAGTGGATTATTTTATCACTGATAAATCACTGACCATCACAGTCTGTCTGTCTCTCTTTCTCACTGATTGTCTGTCTCTCACAAATGTCTATTTTGTCTCTCTTGACCGGGATGTAAACATATAAGTTATCCAGTCTCATATTTTAACCTGGCAGAGAAAACAAGCTGGTATGTTTTTTCTGGATTTGTTTTTAACTAAGCCCCTGTGTGGTTGCAAAATCATGTCTTGGCTTGTGAAAGGAAAACATGAGTAAAGGAGTGACTTTATGATCTTCACTTTAAATGTCACCTATTGTGCCATAACAAGCACATAACATTCCCATGGACTTAAGCAATCACATCCATTCACCTGTGTTAGTCTCTCTCTCTCTCTCTCTCTCTCTCTCTCTTCTTTCTTTTAGTCAGCAATGGTAATTTCTCTCTGCTTACTTTGGAAGAACTTGAGGTTGGGAATAATAAAAATCACCACAGTCCTGCTTGTAATTTCCCGTGCATTTTAAAAAAGGAAACCCATTTCACGGGTCATATTTATACTCGCAGTCTTTGTGGCTGTATGTTTCCCATTCATCAAATTTCCTCATTTTCCTTTCAATCTAGACTGAAACAAATCTGTCTGTCCCCACTGTTGTAGCCTGTGAGGGATCTGGAGACTCGAAGGGGAAAAATAGCGGGAAAGAGAGAAGGAGGGGGATTGATTGTTTAAGGGTCATTGCTGGTTTCATGTTTCCCCTCCTCTGCTTTTGATTCTTCTGCTCACTCTCTCTCTCTCTCTCTCTCTCTCTCTCTCTCTCTTTTCCCAATCCCACCTCCTTCAGGCGAGCCACACCACATTCTCATTCAGGAAGAGAGGGGGACAGACGAGAAACTACATCGTGACCAAAACAAACGTGGGGAAAGACTCTCAGAAAGGTAGGCGCTCTTTCTTTTGCTTTTAGAAAAAGAGTGATAAAGGCCAAGCACTACTTGTGTTACTTTTCCTTGGGGAACATTTTATTCTGTCCTTTCCTTTTCTTCTCTTTCACTCTGTGTGTCTGTCAGATGTCTAGACAGAGAGTTTTTTTATTCCATCAATGCAACTCTATAATAAATTCAGTAACCTTTCAGTTCCTGAAACAGATGTTACCAGTTTGTCTCAAGCTCACAGCCTGCAAGTCTTAAGTCTGATAGATTTCTGTTCAAATTTGATCCTGTTCTTGTTTCTTCATCACCTGTACCAGGTAGTCAGGGACTATAGTGTTACCACACACTGACTACATAGCTCAGGTATGTCGGGGGCAGGAGCAGAACCGCAACACAAAATCACAGAGCCTCAAATCCTGCACTGGCCAGAACAAATAAAATCATCTGAAAAGCATCTTCTCAAACAGAAGGTGTCTCTTAAGCTCTACCAAATGAAAGAGTGGAGACATCATTATCTTTAAAGTCAGTTCTGATAGTTCAATCATATAAGATTCTCGTCACAACTATGCTACATGATGCAGGTGATTTATTTGAGTCATACAAACCCAGACAAGGCAGCCAGCTGTACAGACATGAACGCTGAAGCTCTGATGCTCATAGAGCGTCTATAAACTCAAACTTATCAGCGCCATAATCGTCCCTGTACATCACTGATCTTCCTACAATCTGATTTTTTAAACTTAGCATTAGCACAAACCAATGTTTTTTTTCTCCATGCTGATAATCTCAATTTTAATGGATCTTGAAATCCTGATGGAATGTCACATACTGTATAGACCTGTTTATTTTTGGTCTGTTTTGTTTAGTTAAAACAATGTGACACTAATTAGTGGTGGGCAGATGGTTATTAGCCATAGAAGGAAGAAGAAACAGGGAGAGGTGTACCACAAAATGACAGACCTCTACTTTATTACTCTGAAAAAATCTAAGCAGTGCTTTTGGCCTGAACATGACGGTAAAGCATGTTTGCTGAAGTGCTTGTGAGCTGTGATGTGTTACAGACATGATGGCTACAGGCACCTTCTCATGTTCTCAATTTAAAGAAAACTTCAACCTCACAGTAGTAATAAATGCAGCTTCAAATAGCACATGAATCATAATATATGGCCCTATTGCATGGGGATCGTGTTCATTATATATTGTGTGCTTGTTATATATTAATGTCTAAAAGTCTTAAGTGCACTACCAAGTGGACTGTTTTTATTAAAACTTGAAAGCACTCCTCCTTTGGCCTTCACCGTTAATGACACTGGTTGGGATACAACAATCCCTAAAGTCCTGCTTGTAATTTTGTTGTTACTACAGAAAGACAAATCATCGTATAGGCAACATGTTTTGCTCAAGGGCACAGTGACGGGTTCCTTCCTGCTGACTCATTTCTGTCACTCAGATATTTGCAGCAAAGCTTCCAAGTGCCCCTGTGAGGATTGAATCCAAGACCTGCAGTTTATAAGGCTCCGTGTTCTGTCAGTGCAGCTACAACAAATGCACAATTTTATTGTTATGGCCAGAAATTGTGTGGCAAGAGAAAATTGTGACCCATTAAACATCTTCAAGGCTTTATGATGAGATTGAGATTAGATCACAGACTTCAAAGTGATAACTGTTACGCCAAGTAAGCACTTTTCTTTAACTTCAATCTGAGATTTCTTCTGGTATCACCTGCTCCAGTATTATTTGTAACAGTGAGAGCAGCATGACCATTGAGACCATTTCAGCCAAATCAGCCTAGTTCACTCCAAAATGCTAGTTTTTACAGGGTGGCAGCTGCCTTTCTACGTCATCCCTTTAGACTTGTTGGTACTTTGGTTAGTATTAAGACTTTTCACACTGCACCTAACTTCAGCTTATCGTTGTTCTAAACCTTGCATTCATATTTTTTGAGAGGTGGAAGGAAATCAGAAAATGTAGAGGAAATACATGCTGATGTAGTGGAATGTAAAGATGTAAAACTCTATATAGAACCTGGGACTTGGATTCCTGTCACCACCATGTCGATCTGTAGATTATTATCGGATTAATTCAGCCACCAGAGCATTAGTGAGGTCAGACGCTGATGTCAGGTGTCTGGGCTTGGGGTATATTTTTATTGCATTTCGTTCTAAAGGTGTTCAAGGGCTGAGGTAAGGATGAGGTAAGGGCTTTGTTCAGACCACTTGGGTGCTTCTAAACTATCTTTGGCAAACCATGAACCTCTTGGCGCATATCAAAGTTATCACGCTGGAACATGTCTATGCCTTTCAGTTAGAGAAAAGGGAAATCATAATACAGCATACAAAAGCATTCTTTAAAATCAAGTGCTTCTAACTCTGTTTTAAAGGTTTGAGGAAGGTCTGAATATTGTATTTTGTTCATGGTCAGGTGTCCGTATACTTTTGGTAATTTATTGTCCTTTAACTATTGCCCATTGTCTAATAAATGGGTAATAGATTTCAGTCCTAGAAGACCATAGTACAGCACTAATACAATTACTGAACATACGAAACCTGGTTATTAATTAGTTAGATGTATCAGGCATCTTTGAGCAGATAAGTCACTAAACGGTGCTGGACTTTTGGCTGTTCAGTTTGGAACAGGAAGCTCTTTATTAGTGTTAGTAGTAGATTTATTTCTACAGAGATTTCCTCTTGGGAACTGAGCAGTAATGATCAGCATCATGTCTCTTTATGGAAGGTATGGTTTTATTCACAACTGCTGAACCATTCAGTGACTAAAAGGTGTAACAAATACAGATTGGTGTTAAATAAATAGACTGGGAGATGTTGGATCTGCATTTGGGTCACACGGAGGGCAGGCGGTCTGCCTTAATCAGAATGGTGAACTATAGCAACTAAAAGGTGGTAGACTGCAGTAATAATGTAATATCACATCCATTAAACATACCACCTTTAATGCAGTCCCAACTTTAATGCAATAACATACATGTTATTGTTGATATGGGGAGATTATTTTTAAATACCTATTATATTAGCAGAAATAAATCATTGAATTAAATGTGTTTAATTTAGATTTGGTTTTGTAAAATAATAGATAGAATGTGTATCTTTGACAACTATGTTTATTATTCTTTCTTTCTTTTTTCTTTCTTTCACATTTTTTTAAAAAACACTTTTCTTTGAAATTTTTGAAAACAATTGCATTACAGTAAATTCTCAGTACAGAGTTTTACTATGGACCATGTTTTTTATAATGAGATTTAGATTAAAAATTGATTCTAGTTGACTGGCCTCAGATCAGTGTGGAAATGTCCGAGCTGTTGGTACTTTGGCACGGGTGATGTAGATGGTCCTGAGACTTGGCACCGCCATCAGGTTGGCTGAGGTAAACGGAGAGCTTGGTGATGATGGATGCTTTGAGTGAGAAGAATACCTTTCTTGTACTCTGTGACTGAGGGGCTTTTTGCTGTGTGTCTTTGTGTATCGGTGTTGGTGGTAGACTGCTGTCACTGGGACACTCCTCCCCAGAAAAGCCCTTGCCTGAAAGAGTAATTTATACACACATTCAGTGGATGCTTGTGTGGGTTCTCTGCACTGCCGGGCTCTCTGTTTTTAAGAGGCGCCGCCTTCATCTTTAGGTCTCTGCCTCAGGCTTTTTCTGAATTTTTCTGTAACAGCACGTTGTCTACATGACCTTTTTAAAGTCTCCTATTACAGAAAATTAGAGATCCTTAATAATTGCGAAAGGCCATATAAGTAGACTTTACATTTTGATTATTTTTACTTCACTAGACATTTTAAGCATACTTGACCACTTATATTTGTTGGAAAACATTTGTTTTTACCATTAAACGGTTGTATTAATATGTATTTACATTACAGAAATTATGTTCTGGGCATTTTCACTTAACAAGAGAGGTTATAGCTGCAAGCTCTTAGTGAGGGCGAAACGGCAAAAGAGGACCATTTGAGTTTACACTCAAGTAGATATGCTAAATTTAATGGCATCATGTCAAACTGTTGCTGAAAATGTTCCTGTTTTCAGTACCACCGCCAAGTTACAAATGAATTCAGAGCTTGTTTGTTAACGTCAGGTCATGTTGCATGTTGCCAAGTTTAGTGTCAATATGTAAAAGCAGGGCAGAGAGATGGTGACACTTCCTATTCGGCACCATGGTGTTCTTGTACATTTGCACATTATTAAAGAAATCAAACAGAAAGAAAAGATTTTATGTGGTTAAGAACAGTTACTAGACTTACTAGAGATGATTTTAGACAAAACATAATGGAGTTCCTTTGGTTCTGAAAACATCACACCATAGCTGAGATTTACCCTCATTCCCTGTTTGGCAACTTCACCGTAACATTTGTTTGCATTTTATGAACAAAACATCCAACCTTATTCAGGTTGGTCACAAAATGCTTAAATCCAAATTTTGTGATGATTGAAGTAGATTTTAGATTTTAGACTTTTTACAAAATTCCAAAAAAAAAATAAAATAAAAATCTGAATGGTGTAATGGTGTCATTTTATGCCATGGTGCATGTCAAACTTGGCATTAGTTCAAAGAATTAGAATACATTTAAATTGAGGTTCTTGCATTGCATTACAGAGTTTTTCTCAAGTATATCTCAGTTTGTCTTGTTGGTGCATTTGAGCGTTCAAGGGGTGCAGTTAGATGAGACCGTCCTCTATCACTGGGCCAAATTTCCTTAAAACTTACAGTGTTCTTCGGGCTATAGCAGACTTTACCATGCCATGACAGAGTATAATAATACTACTACTAATAATAATAATTTAAGAAGATGAGCATACAAATGCAATAAGGCACCTCTGTACCTTCAGTGCTTGGACCAATTTCTGGCAATGAGCATACAGTTCTGTGCTTGGCCCCGTTAATAACAGGAGGCAGAAGAAAACATACATATAATAGAGTGCTTATGCTCCTAGATAGTACTTGTTATTGCAAACAAATCAGTTAGGAGACTTTAGTCACATACCACAAGATCACACACTCATACAAGATTCTTGCACATGTAAAAAGATCTTCTTAGTATGGTTTTATATATTATTTATGTTCCTTTGATTCCTGTAAACAATTTAGATATCATAATCGATAATTTTATACTACGGTGCTAAATTCGAACTGTCATCAGCTGTAACATTATGGTTAACATTGTCACCTGATATTGTCACAGGGGCAGGTGGCAATGAGCAGGTTAATCCATTATGTTATGCACCATTAGCTGGAGACCATGTGTTTAGTGGCCATAGCTAATTTGACCACACCCAGACCATATTACAGGCTTCAGCCTCCTCATCTGTTCTCCTTCCCCCCCTCAGTTCTTCAATAAAGGGGGTATGATGGATGAGCAGACAAAGATATAAGAAATATAATAGACAGTGATGGAGGATGGAAAGAAAAATCGAATCAACTGGGAGTGCAGTTATATGGCTTTTGTTTCACGTTCATCTCCACTAGAAGAAAGGCTGCACTCTGGACCTCTTGACACTTTTGGCGGACATCCTAAGGAGTTAATAGGAACAAGCTTTGATAAAGAATTTGTAGAACAAACTGTATCTTCACTCAGAACCTGGAGTTAGATGATTATTTTTATGCTTACAATACATTATTTAGTGGTTAAAGTTCAGATTTTGGGATTTTTTTCATTTCTGTCTTATGTAGGCTTATATAGGATGCCAAGTTGTTATGGCAAGATCAACCTATAACAGAGAGAAGGAACGTGAATTTGTGGCAGACCACAATGCACACATTTCAATTCTGATGGAAGCATTAAATTCACCTTTTTTATATCCTGGCTACATAGAAACAATCTTAGATTCAATTTCTGGGAATGACATACAGTAGGAAGCCTTTTGAGACTAATTGCATTAGTGACTGTTTCAGTGTTATTGAGACAAGAGGCTGCCAGCCAGTCCTTTATTTCCATAGTACACACCCTCGATTTATCAAATATTCACATAATTGACATGACGCCTACCGAACTGTCTGTGTCTGAGTGGAAAATTAGGATCTAAAATAAAAGTAGGTGCTGATTTTTATTACAAATTTTTATTACATTACAGGAAAAATATGATCCTGAGAGAAAAACTCACAAATTTGTGTTGAATATACAACTAGTTAAGTTTACCAAATTGAAGTTTTGTTTTAGTTGAAGTTATTTGAAAAAGTGCAGGAAGATTAAGGCTAAATTCCAGACGGACTCTTTTCTTCTTTGTTCGATCGTAACATTGATGTTTTAATCTAAAATTATTAGGTTACTCACTATATTGGTCATCATAGAAAAAAATGATGTAGTCACTTACAGTCAACAGAGAGGAAATGAAGGAAATGAAGATAAAATGAAAACAAAAGAATGAAACAGTTAAAAGTAAAATAATGCAAACAAACAAATAAAGAAAAGGAAAAAGAAAATGAAAAAATAAAATAAAATATGCATGCACTGTCAGAAGTATACTACTTTCAAATCTGGAGGTGAAAAGTGCTTATTTTATGTTAGCCATAGATGTATTGTTTTGATGAGACGGTGATTTAACTGGATATTTCTGTTTGTTTTCTTATGCAAATCTGATTCCTTATAGGCACCAAACATGGAAATTATGAATACCAAATTTATTCTCAGAATGATTTGCATATGCACGTGATAAATAGATCATTTATACTCTTGAAACTCTTGAAAATGTTTGAATTGAAGAACATAAGCATAATTAACTTTAAACTATTTTTTTTTCTTTTTTCTTTTATTTTTTAAAATTTGCATAGAACTTTTAACAATGGACCCTGTCTCAAAGAGGCTTAACAGTAATATAAAAAATTTGAATAATAGTTTACTAAAGTTAAATAATAATTTAAAGTTAGATTTATCCCTATTGAGCAAGCCAGAAGAAAACTTCCTGAGACGATATGAGAATGAAGCCTCAAGGGGAACCGGACTCAAAAAGGAGACGTCAGAGAATGTGATTATAAATTTTCTCCATTCCGTACCTGTGTACTATGAGGTCAAAAAGAGCAATTATGCAACCAGGAAATTCATTCTAGTTTGAACATGATGTCTGTTTTGTTGAACTTTTCACTGATGGCAACTGTTCACTGATGGAGACGTGACTGAAAGGCCGTTCACAGCAATTGCAGTCCTAAAGCTATAAAAGCAATTGTAGTCTTAAACTTTCGTAGCGAAACTGATCGTATCAGTTGCAGTCCAAAGCCATCTTCATGGTCTCTAAGTGGTACCATTCATAGTAGACTCATTTATCTCTAGGCTGTTTATGTGGAGTCACCTTCAGCAGCAGTGAGTGCTTTCCAAGTATTGAGAACTTCAACCAGAAGTCCAGGCAGGTCCAGAGAGCAGAAGGTTCAGGATCACTAGTCTCTCAGGACATACTTTATAGAACTCTAACTATTGTCCATTTATGAAAGCTTATTTGTGTGTAAATATAACTTGAAGTCTAACTCCCTAGTATTTAGTTTTTATTTCATCTTGTACAGAACGTCTGTATCGATTGTTGCACCAAAATCCTAGAGACACAATATTTTGCCCCACTGTCCGTTTACAGAATGACGGGATGACAGTAAAGTCAACTTGACTTGCAGATACCTTTTAATTCCTATCAGAGTACTTTTGAGGTTTAACCAAACAACAGGATTTGTTTAAGGGAAGCTCATCCCAGTTCATGCATAGAGCCAACTTCTATCCAAAGTGTGTGTGATGGCTGTCTGACTTGTTCAAGCATGTTCAGTGTGCATATGTGTGTGTCTAGCTTGAGGCATAAGGAGGAGCATAACTCCAGCTACATGCCTGACTGATGAAGCATCATACAGATAGAATCACACCTTTGTCTCAATGTCATCCGGTGAACAGGCAGGTGTTGACGTCCTGTTTAACACACACGCCACGCATACTTCAAAACACAGATGTGAACATGAACATGTACATGCAAACACAGACCCGGTGTGGACAGCAGTACATCATGACATCCTAGCACTAGCACTGTTAGGATGATTTGCTAATAACAAAGCACTAGTCCTCAGGTATTTTATGTGATAGGAACAAAGTACTGATTCTTTTAATTGTAGTTTTTTGTTATATTGTTGCTCAGTTTCTTGTAAGGACTGAATGTGGTTCATGTGGCTTTCAATATTAGCAAGGCTTCAGCTCCTCTTTAATGGCCACAGGGTGTCAATGTGTCAAACAGCTTTGTGGATGTGAAGTGCTGATAATACGCAGCTTTGTTTGATGATCGTTGTGGTCACATTTCATGCTGATCAAATATTACATCATCCTACGTTTTTGGAACGTGTCCTGTGCACTGTGTTATGAAGCAGGGGACCATATGGCAAGCACTGCATTTGTAAACAGTGGTTTAAACTCAGCGTTAACTTACATAAGAGGGAAAATGGAGCCAAATATGCCTGAAGAATGTAATTATTATTTTAAGAATGTAATATTAGAGTACAGTCAGCAATATTATGAAGTAGTGAATGCGTCTACGTGGACATCTGTGTTGTACAGATGCCAGATGGAAATAAAAATGAAGGGCTTCCATACTCTTCCGGCAGTCCCCATATATTTAACCTGCTTATCTGTTATCATCCTTGAAGTATAGTCTTTCTAGAGACTCCAAAATTAGCACTCCTGCTGTTCAGAAGATAAAGGGGCTTAACGACACTTGCAGCACCGGTTTGGTCCAGCTAATTGCCATGCCACGCGTCCTCCACAAATAACCCACATTCTTTCCATTCTTAAGCATGCCACTACCTGTTCCACTTTAATCTCCATTGGTGAGGGATTTTCACCGTCTCCACCACTTCTTTTATCCTTTCATTCATCACCTCCTGCCACACAACCCATTCTTCCCTCCTTTATTTATTACCTATGACCAGTATCTCACATTGGAATTACAGCATGGCAGGGGTTCTAGTAAAGTGATCAAATCATCAAATAATAAGATCCAGGTTGGATAATAATAAGACCCAACTGTTACGTCAGGGGCAAAGTCAGAATACTTACATGTTTATTGTGTGCTAAACTCATTAAAATGTTCAAACAAAGGTGTATCTTGCATTTCTGCTCGTTTAAGTGGACAGAACCTGGCAATAATGGTGAGTAAGCAACATCTTTTTTTAAGGGCACAGCTGGTGCTTCGAAACGTCTTGGTTTACAGATTAGTGGTAAATTACAAGTTAATGGGCCATGGTGAAAACAAAGGCCATTGAGCTGGAATGTTTTAATTGGCCAGGGAGAGATGGAAAGTGCACAGTGGGGAGTTTTGGGAGTTCAACCTCATACTTTGGGCTGCTGTGTGGCCAGACTATGATGTATAACACTTTTCCCCCTATTTGACAGAAGCAGCTAGAGTGTGAGACATGAATTATCTGCAGGAGACTCTTTGTGTTTTCTGTGGAGTGTTTGTGTCTGTTAAAGTGGAGGGTCTGTGTTTTTGCTAAAGCGGAGGTTATCTGTGTGTCTAGTAAGAACTCCCGTCCGTGTTGACATTCCAGTCATGCCAGTGACCCTGAGGAGTAGTGGCTGATATCAGAGGAGGTGAAAGTTTAAAGGCACTGCCAAGAGAGGAGATGATTCCAGACAAAATATGATAGATTATAGGTGCATAAAGATCAATATGGCAATTACACCAAAGTGTACTGCAGGCCAAAAAGTACCTGATTATTAAATTCTAGCCGAGAAGTGGCTGTGTTCTGAAAACCGGATAAAAATGATTTTATCTCTGTCATTTCGAAGCAGTATGTGGTCCAGATGAAAGTACAGGCCAGCGTGGGGCCGTCTCTCTGTATGCAAACTGGATAACAAGACTGCGTTTGGAATCTTAACATTTCTGAGAAGAAATTCCTGAACTGCACTTTTGTGTACCACAGATAATGTGCTAGAAGGAACTGGTATGGTTTCTGAAATCAGTGACTATGCTGTTTTCTGTGCTTATACATATAACAGTTGCGGTCACTTTCCTCTTCCACTTTCCTCTGTCAGTACAAAATTTTGGAACAGACCATCTATCATTGTAAGGATTTGTGTTTGAATCTGATTAAGTAAGTATTCTTAAATTAAGGGCACTTCAAACCAGACCAGAACTCTGATGAGGTCATTTTTAGTCCTCTTTCATTAAATAGTCTGCTCACAGTCTTGCTATGATAAGAGCATCTGTAAATGAATGCTGTGTGATTGAGGCTGTACATTGATTAAAGTGGGCATCCACCAGGCCAGAATGTAGATTAAGGTGAGATCCCCAGGCTGTTGGCTTTTTCACTATTTTAATGATAATCGCATTACTGAACCTCATGTACACTCGACGTCCACTTTATTAGGAACTCCTACACCCCTGCTTATTCATCCAATTGTCCAATCATGTGACAGCATTGCTATGCATAAAATAATGAAGTTAGGAATTTAGTTAATTTACAACCGGTTCAATAATTTTGAGATAAAATGACTTGACGTGTGGCATAGTTTGAGGAAAAGGTTATTGGTTGTAAATTGGCTTGGGTGAGTATGTCAAAAGCTGCTCATCTTAAGAGTTTCTAGAGTTTACATAGAATGGTGTGAAAAGCAAAAAAACATACATTGAGCATCTTTTCTGAGATCAGAGGACAATGACCAAACAAATAGAAACAAATAAGCACTCTTTACAACCATGGTAAGCAGAAAAGCATCTCAGATTGCACAGCACATCAAATCTTTTGGCATATTGGATACAACAGCAGAAAAACACATCAGATTCCAATCCTGTTAGCCAAGAATAGCATAGAATCTTAGGCTACAGTGGACACAGGCTCACCAAACATGGGATGCTGAAGATATGTTCTTCTCTTCAGGAGAGCATTGGCCAAATATCAGATGTAGTGTTGCTGATTTAAAAGTATTTTCAAATGAGTATTTCATTTCTTTTTGATTCTTGAAGAAAATGATCATCAACTCTTTTGCAGTCCTGTTTATGGATCAGGGGATAAGTTATGCGCATGTGGACTTACATGATCTTTTAACAGATCTGACACTGCTGGCTTTCTCAGGAAAATTCTGGATGAATATCAGGATGTAAGAAAAATGAAGTGAACTTTTCCTGCACTCATACTATTGCAGCAAAAGAGATATGTCCAATTAGTCAGTGAACTCTGTGTTGGAGTTCATTCTTCAGAGGAGCAGGCTTCAGGGAGGTTCCAGTCTGTCTTGACTTCATCTCGTGGCCTTAAATTTGAATACTTGAGTAAGCACATTCAAGAATCTATACAGAAACAGTAGATCACATGAGTTAAACATAGTATGTGTTGTTCTTGTGGAGAAAACGATACATTCTCTTCTTTGTGAATAGAAATCTTTATCAAAACAAAGCAGGGTTTCGTTGGTCTTAATGCCGTGCACATAGCCCTGACAGGCCAGGATCAATAATAGGGCAATCCCAATGAGGAATTTGTTTTGGCAAGGACGACAAGGGACACAAGCCTTGCGCCTCTTGACTAATGAGGTTTGACTGGGGAGAAACAGCAGGAGCTGAGGAGCAGTGGTAAGTTGGACAGAAAGATGGTGTTGTGTCTGTGGTTAGTTAATGGTTAGAACCAAGACTCAACAGACAGCTACAAGTGGACTGACTCACACTGTGTGTGTGTGGGCTATCTAGGTTTTTCTGGCTTGCCCAGACAGAACCAAATGTTAGGAGAACGGTCAGTGATGGTGCATTTGGGATACAGATTATATGACTGAAACTGGTAGAAAGGTCTCACTCAGATTGGTCTGGATTTGGCTTTGGCTCATTTGATGAAAGATATGAGCATCCACATCACAGGTTTGTATAGGTATAGGTTTCTTCCAGGTTCTGCAGTTTCCTCCAGCGGTCCATAGAATGCATGCAGGCAGACAGGTTAAGATAAATTTCCCCTATTGTGTGAATGAGTGTGTGTGCACGATGCCCTGCTATGGACTGGCATACAGTCCAGGATGAATTGTCCCACCTTCAGCTCAGTGTTACAAGAATCTGAATTAAGTGCATCCCTGATTAGAAAACCGTGCTTACTGAAGATGGATGAATGAATGAATGAATAAATGATTTAAACATTTAAATACATGTAATTACAACTCCCAGTGAACATATTTGCAATCAAATCAAATGTGAATACGTTATTTTCGAAATGGCGTTCGATACAGATGCAGATATGAAAATGAGGCAATCTCTTTTTTTTCCAGAAAGATCACGTCAGTTTGAGACTAGAGATGTGGGAGTTTTTTTTTTCCATTCATGCAGACAAATAATCATATACGAACCTTGTTGAACCTTGTTAGACCACATTCCTCAACATGAACTTGAATGAGGTTTTTACAGCATTCATTCATTCATCCTTAGTAAGTGCCTGGTCAGGATTGTTGTGCTTTGAATAAATTTCACCACAGATTTGTTTATAACATTACAAACAAAAATATTTATTTTGTCAGTGGGATTAAACAAAACAGTCTCACACACCTCTTCTGTTGCAAAAAAACATAAGGAAAAATAATAAATGGCTTCTGGTTTAGGCCACACCCACTTTAGGTTTCCTAGGTATCCAAATATACAGTATAAAGATCACCATGCACTACTGGGATTGAATCTGTGGCATCTGACATATATAGACTTTGCTCAGAGCTGGAAAACGCTGTTCCACGCTGAAATCCAATCCAACCAGCCGAGGCATTCGGTAAATTGTGCCATGTGATGTTCTGCAATCTTCTGTGGTTCATTAGCTTTTAAACTCTCTGTATTTACTTCTGAACTGCAGGTGAATGGTTTGATGGTTGAAAGAAAGATTCCTTAGAAATTTAGTGTCTGAGTAATAGAAGGTTGCTGAAGGAGTTAAGCATCAGAAGCCCAGCCCTATAGGAGTTAATGATTAGAGTAGAGAGCTGGGGTGGAGGAAGGCAAGAAGGCTGGGGCCATGCTGAGGGTGTGTGTGTGTGTAAGGGTGTGCGTGTGTGTGTAAAGAGACAGCACGGTCGGTCCTGGTGCTTAAATCCAGCTGGCTGTTCCACAGGGAATGTAATCCATATGCGTGCATGAGTTCAGCTGCAGGAGAAAGGAGAGATATCACCCGCAAAGAAGAGATTGTTTTTGCTTTTCTTGTTTAAATTCCACTCATACCCGCCCCTGGATCCTGGCTCGCCTTTTTTAGCCAGGAAGTGAGAGAAGGAAAAAAATCAAGAGCAAGCAGTAGTAGTAGTCGCAGGAGTCGAAACAGTACGATGATGGAAGGAGATGAGACGGTGGACGAGGGTGCAGCGTGGTAGGTCTTCTACATCCTTGTCATTTTCGTGTAAACACTTGCTCTTGATTCAGCAGTAGAAAGTTATGAGCTGTTGCTTCTGCATGGGAGGTGAGAGGGGACCATGTGGGATGTGTGTGTGAGTGTGTGAGAGAGAGAGTAAGAGAGAGAGAGAGAGAGAGATAAACAGATGGCATGAGTATGGAAGATACCAAAACAAAGACCTAAAGATTTACGTATGTTTGTAGGCTTCATGATGTTAATGAGTTACTAGTTGGCTTTGTGTATTACTCTGCAAGTGATGGGGGAATGATTGGAACAGTGTCAAGATTATAGAAGTCATCATTATTCAGAAATAACTCATGTTGTTTGCACTAGGTCTGTATCTAGGTAAATGGTTCAGACTACCTTGACCTTGGGACAACGTGTAAATCTGAGCACTGAAGAAGACTTTGACCGACCAAAAAAAAATCTCTCTCACTGTTTAAACTATAGCTGCATCTAGAGCTTTTAGAAAGACACACTGATGCCATTATAATGCTTTATACTCTCTGTGTGTCTGAGTTTCTTTGTATAAGTCTGGTCGAAGGGATCAGGGAGAGGGTGATCTTGAGGTTACAGAAATAAAAGGTGAAACATTTTGGCTTTTTAAGTGCAGCTTGGAGTAATAATAGTCCGCTTGGCAGCTTTTGAAATTGCTAGAACAGTATGTACTGAGCCTGCAACAATACCGAAGCTGATTAAGGTAGAAACAAGATTTTTGAAAAGCTCCAGCTTCTATAGGTGTATAGATTTTTTTTGTTTGTTTCCAAATCTGGGAGGTTCTCAGAATGTAAAAACTGGCCACAATATCCAGATTGGCACGCTTCAAACCTAGACACACCTGTCTGTCTGCAAGAAGGTCTTGTTTGCCCTTTTATGAAGTCATCAGGAAGCAAAACGGATATTTTCACGGCTGCTCAGGTGAAGTCTTTTCACACCTAGACAAGTGTTTTTGTTTTGTAACGATCACTTAATGAACGGCTGTGTATGAAGGAGAAGTCCTAAGGTGAAGACAGCTGTTGAAATTTGTGTTTATCTGCCGTAACACGGTGCTGTGCTGTTGGCACAAGACACGCTGTTACTGCAAAAGCTGGCAAAAAGCCACACAGTTTGTCTTATGAGAGTGAGTCTTACACCAGATCGGTTTGACTTCAGAGGCCATAAGAAAGATGTATTATTGTGAGGAACGCTTTTTCTGTAACGTTGGCGAGATTGAAAACGTTCATCATAAAAGTGTAACTGAAAATAACATGAAATAAAGACTGTATGTACTTCCAGAAGATCAACCACTTCACTTCAACCACAAGCAAATATTTATCAAGTAGAACTTTGAAATAATAAGGTATATTTATATGTGGGTCATGGAAGCTTCTATAACATTTATAGAGAAAGCTTGTATTAAGTGAGCCTCAATTATTAAATTGTACACGAAAATGTTCGCAGGAGTATTTGGTTTTCAAAAAAAAAAAAAACACTATCGCAGCTCCCAAGTTTCCCAAAGTTTTCTTCAAATCGTATAATCATATAACGAGTTACTGCGCATTTAAATATGGATTACATATTTATTATTATTACAAATACAGATTATTTATTTTAATCATTATTGTCCGAAATATAGTAATCTGAAACAAATACATTAGTTAGGGCAAACCAGACTAGCCACCCAGTTAGGACAAAAGAAATGGCACCATGTAACAGGAGGACGAGTTAATATGTGACTTGTGTTAGCTGCGGAGGCTGAACTGCCCTCTTGGAAGATTTGCACATACCATGTTTAGGATCATTTAGGCGTTATTTTGTTACTTTCAGCTCTTTGTGTGTTAACTTTTATAGACATTTATGAGTGTTATAAAATAAATGTTAAATCTGCTGCGTCATGAACGTGCTTTGAAATTTGCAAGTGATAGATATTTAGCAATATACATACATGACTACATGGAATTATTAGGTAGGTGTGACCTAAAGAAACATTCACTAACAGCTTTATTAAAAGATTGTTAAATGTGAGGCTCAGTGTGCGTCTCCTGATTAAGTCTGAAATAGAAAGTCAAGCAGTTTTTTAATTACTGCGTCCATCCTCACCGCACCTGTGCTAAAGCTGTAAATCTCTCTGCTGCAGTTTTACACAATGCAGGATTTGTCAAATTGTGGCCCACAATATGCCATCAGTATATCAGGGTACAGTGGATTAGGAAAGATTTGCCTGGACTAAAATGTGTCATTCATTTTGGAACTCCATGAAGGGCAAATTTCATGACTATTCTCAGAGGAAACTGCAGATATCCACATGGCCTGGTTATATCTGAGTCACTGTTTCTTCATGAAAAGTGATCTTAAAACCGTATTAACACCTGAATGTTTAGCATCTGTCCATGGGAACCAATTCAACTCCTACTCGTCAATGTTTGTTTTCATATTTAGCTCGTCCAAGCTAATTAAATGGCACAGGTGATCTGGTAGCTGTAAAGCAGCGATTGGTTGGTTGGGGTTTTTCTGAGCTCACTAGACTTATTTTATTCCAAATTAAGAATTAGACTTCCTGAGTGCAATCATTTATTTTTTAGAATGAAAACCTGTACATTTACTGTAGACCTATTTTACTGTATATCTCTACCCCTGACAGTAGAATGAATAATATTCACTGCATGTACCTGCTCTTACCTAAACATTGTTGTGATGTTCATACCTGATTATGCATCCTGCCACACTGCAAGAACTGCCCAAGGGTTCAAGGTGTTGACTTGGACCTCCGAATTCCCCTTAGCTCAATCTGATCAAGGTGGTAGGATGTGCTGCACAATCAGGGGGGTCTCACGTCACAACAGCTAATGTCTTGGTGCCAGATACCACAGCACACCTTCTGAGGTCTTGTGTCTTGTGTCCATGACTTGCGGGCTTAGAGCTGTTTTGGGTGGCAGAAGATGAACGTACACAATATTATGCAGGTTTTAATGTTAATGTTTAATGTAGCTTTTAATGGCTGATGGGTGTGTATATACAGTAGGAGTAGGAGGTGCGTGTGTGTGTGTGTGTGTGTGTGTGTGTGTGTGTGTGTGTGTGTGTGTTGCTGCAGCACATTCATTTTTCCCTCTCTTTATTTCTACAGTTTTATTTAATTTAAATTTATTTAATTTCATTTATTATTTTAATTTATTTTTATTTTTTACACACATGCTGAACAACTCTGTATGTGTTGGAAATTGTGTGTAATAATTATCCTGGGCCATGAGATCAATTTACCTGTATGTAAGAGCCTGGGATTCTCCTCTCTTATCTACATGAAGCTAGGTTGATATGGATGTGCTGGTGCAGGCTTTGCATATCATATAGATCTTATGACTGATGTACGGATGTTTGAGTTCATCTCATTTCTGATATGACACTTTCATCTATAACGCATGAGCAACAATTGGGATTTTATTGTACATTTTAAAATTTGTAGAACTGTTTCATTAGGCAGCTGTTAAGCAAAACAAATTCATTCATTCAGCCACCTTCATTAAGAGCTTTATCCTGGTTAGGGTCATTGTGGATCCAGAGCTTATCCCTCTTTTTATTATTTCTTATCTGAGTTACTATTAAAATCTTAGCATTGACTACACAATTGTTTGTGTTGTTTGTTATAATGAAGGAAGCCTAACCGCACAAATGCAAGTGGAAAAGCAAGAGGAGAGGAAATGATGGGATTTGTTTACCTAAGCTTGGGTTGTGAGAAGGAAGACCATGTACCAGCGACAAAGTATAAACATTAAGTTGCTCTATTCAAGTTGCACAAAAAAGCCACTTAACAGTAACCTTGAATAAGAACAACAACAGAAGAAAAAAACACTTATATGGATGTTTTCAATCTGGTCTGTCAGCAGATGGCTTGTGTAACAGCTTGCTGCTCGCTAATTTGATTCATTCCATATCTCACATCCGGGATCCATCAATGAACATCTTTCATTGAATAAATCATGTTTAATACTTGTTCAGAGGAGGAAGCTCTTTTTCCATCCTCCTGTTATTTTTTAGATTAAAGGCTCTAGTAGGGATTTAATGAAGGAATGAATCTGGAATTTTCCAGAACAGACTGCTGCTTTGACATGTCTTTTTCTTTTTTAATTAAGAAAGCCAGATTCCAAATGTAATCTGTGAATTTAGTTTAAAGCTCATTCCTAACCCTGACCTTCCACCCTGGCTAGTGTCATCTCTGCTTCAGCTTTTTGTTAACGCCTTTGCCTGCATGAAAGGAGTCTTCACTTTTTATTTTGTTTCACCGGTATGCTTCAGCCAAACCATCGCCCTTTGAGGTAGATGTTGATCAAGATTTCAGATCTTGAGAAAGACAGAATACAAGCAGGATCACCAGGCAAACATGATCCTCCCCTTCATGTACCTGGCACCACTTGCAGTCTTTTATACGTGTGGTTTGTGCTTTGATAGATGTTATTTTTCTTTGATATCAAACTTGTTTGGATTTGAACAGTGAGTACTGATATCTTTATCAGTATTTTCACAAACTGGTATCTGGTCTTCAAAAGCTTTTTTCTTTTGGATGGTTATGATATTATTTTTCTGTCCATTGTGAAACATCTAAAGTTTTATCTACAAAAATTGTCCTCAGCCTCTTTGTCATGAATATAGTGGCTTACTTCATAACCTTAAGCAATCGTGTGGTTAAAAAGCCTATGATTGTCTCAACCGATACTGCAGATACTCCAGGCTTCAAGATCGAATATCCAACAGATCAATAAGCTCCTATTCTTCTTTAGGCCTTTTCTGTTATGTGCCAAACTCTGACAGCTGATGAAATCACTATTCAAGGCTAAAGTTTCATTCTATGTGCAGATTTATAGTTACAGCACACACACACACACAATGTACTCTTACAGTCTTTTCAGATAAGGAAACATAAACCATGTGAGATCACAAATGCATAGCACTAGTTGTCCAAGGTGTGTGCTGCTATTGACATGTATTTTGACCTGTCACAGCATGATTTATGTTTAGCCAGATTAGTTTTTATCCCTGATAATCTCCGCTCTGATTGCGGCATCCGCAGCACCATCAATACGTCTCCATCTCCTTGCTGCTCCGGAGCCAGCACCAGTAAGCCATTGCTTTGTTCACTTTTGCAACTCTGACTGTAATTGCAGTCTTGTTTGACATTTGGCAAGAGGATCAGGTGTGTGTTTTTTGATACGCTTTAATCTCAGTGAGCTCCTTTTATTTATCATACTGGTTTCTGTCATACATGTTTAGCAGGCCCAGTGCACAAACCTGTTCATGAGAACTAGTCAGTCACAATTAAATACATAGAAGATTAAATTAAAATCCTCAGACATTAGAGCTTAATTAAAAGCTTGCTGTTTAGATTTCCAATCATTGCAAGAAAATGTGGTTGTAAGCTGTAAAGCCTATTATGTTATGCAAACCGGTCCAATCTAAGAGCCTGCTTTATGAAATGAAAGGTATGGAGGTAAATTATTCTCTAAAGACTGCTATTAAGAGACAAATGTGAAAGAAAGCAACAAATCATACACTAGACAGTCCCCTGTGTATGATGTCATCGGTATATACTCTAAACATCTCAGAGGATATATGGACCATCGAGTGACCGTGAAACTGCGAGAAATTTGACCTCATATTTTTACTCCCTTGTTTGAAGAGCGATCATTTCCAGACACAAAAGGAAGTGCAAAAAAAATAATAAATCCATGATAGACAGGAAGAGGAGTGACGTTCTCCACAAAGCCTGAAGGGGGTGCAGTCACCTTCAAAGAATCATAGACATTCTTCACAAGGTTGGAGTGGGGAGTGACATCCTCCATATACCACCACAAAGCAGAAGGAACAAGCAACATCCTTAGTTGAGCATGCGACATCTGGAGCAGAGCAGGAAAGGCGGGGCAATATCCGAAGTGGATCAGGAAGGAGGAGCGATGTCCAAAGCAGTGCAGGAAGGTGGGGCAACATTCGGAAGCAGAGCAGGAAGGTGGGGCAATGTCAGAAGCAGAGCAGGAATGTGGGGCAATGTCCAAAGCGGATCAGGAATGTGGGGCAATGTCTGAAGCAGATCAGCAATGTTCAGAAGCAGAGCAGGATGGTGGGACAATGTTCAGAAGCAGAGCAGTAAGGTGGGGCAATGTTCAGAAGCAGAGCAGGAAGCAGAGCAGGAAGGTGGGGCAATGTTCAGAAGCAGAGCAGTAAGGTGGGGCAATGTTTAGAAGCAGAGCAGGAAGCAGAGCAGGAAGGTGGGGCAATGTTCAGAAGCAGAGCAGTAAGGTGGGGCAATGTTTAGAAGCAGAGCAGGAAGGTGGGGCAATGTTCAGAAGCAGAGCAGTAAGGTGAGGCAATGTTTAGAAGCAGAGCAGGAAGGTGGGGCAATGTTCAGAAGCAGAGCAGTAAGGTGAGGCAATGTTTAGAAGCAGAGCAGGAAGGTGGGGCAATGTTCAGAAGCAGAGCAGGAAGGTGGGGCAATGTTCAGAAGCAGAGCACGATGCAGGGCAGGAAGGTGGGGCAATGCTCAGAAGCAGAGCAGGAAGGTGGGGCAATGTTCAGAAGCAGAGCAAGAAGTTGGGGCAATGCACAGAAGCAGAGCAGGAAGGTGGGGCAATGTTCGGAAGCAGAGCAGGAAGGTGGGGCAATGTCCGGAAGCAGAGCAGGAAGGTGGGGCAATGTCCGGAAGCAGAGCAGGAAGGTGGGGCAATGTTCGGAAGCAGAGCAGGAAGGTGGAGCTACTTCGGAAGACAAGGCCATATCCGAAGTGGGGCAGAAAGACAGGATATTTGAAGCAGAGCCAGGTGGCATAGAGACGTTTTATTTGGAGCTGGCATACTTAGAGATGCTCACGTCAAGGCTGTGAGCCATATTGGTATCATCTGCATGTCAGTGCGGTAGACAGATGTCCTGAGCTGAGCAACGAGATGGGGTGATGTCCTCAATGGTGTCAGGAGGGTGGGTTGATGGTTCCAGCATTTTTTTGCTCCCCTTTTCAAAAACCTCAAACAGGGGTTCATGGCTTTGAGATATTCCCTACACTTCCCTACCCTATTACCCTTACCCACAGCAGCTGGATCTTTTCCAGGAGTTCCTACTGGCCCCATGGTATGGTCTAGCATTCAGTCCTGTATTTGTAGAGGAGGCACTGCAAGTGCCATGAGCAAACACGAAACACAAATATTTGAGGGACAAAGCAAGAACAACGAAGCAAAGCAACAACATGAATCCATTGATACTGACATCAGAAGACAAAACAGACACTGAGCGATGTACAAGACATAACTTAAATACGTACATCATGTGCAAAGCAGTCATGTAGCTGTTGGGAGACGTCATCCATTTAGGCCCAATGTAAGGTTGTTACCACCTGTCAGTTTGTTACTAGGAAATTCTTGTTAATGCAATATTTAAAAAAGTGGTTACATGTGGTGGGGGGCACAGTGGCTTAGTGGTTAGCACATTCGCCTCACACCTCCAGGGTTGGGGATTCGATTCCAGACTCCGCCTTGTGTGTGTGGAGTTTGCATGTTCTCCCCGTGCCTCAGGGGTTTCCTCTGGGTACTCCGGTTTCCTCCCCCGGTCCAAAGACATGCATGGTAGGTTGATTGGCATCTCTGGAAAATTGTCCGTAGTGTGTGATTGCGTGAGTGAATGAGAGTGTGTGTGACCTGCGATGGGTTGGCACTCCGTCCAGGGTGTATCCTGCCTTGATGCCCAATGATGCCTGAGATAGGCACAGGCTCCCTGTGACCCGAGGTAGTTCGGATAAGCGGTAGAAAATGAATGAATGAGTGAATGGTTACATGTGGGATTTGTATGGATGTATTCGAAACGTAATAGTTTTAATAGTATTAGCGGTGTACAAAGATCTAGACTCAATAATATTAAGTTCTATTTAAATTAGTCAAAGCAGCACATGCATAATGTTAATCTGATACGTTCGAGCTTAGAAGTGCATGTTCAGTGCTGTTAAGAATTGTGTGGGGTGTGAAAAGTTGGCTGCTGACTGCGAGTTTACTCGGCTGCCTTTCTGCACCAAGAGCTATTGATCTGTTTGGATG